>NC_056739.1:1601925783-1602103283 GCF_019279795.1 Protopterus annectens
GTTGGTCTAAATTGAGTTTAGGGAATTTCAGTTTTTGAAGAAAAAGAGTTCTATCTTCCTTTGAGGTTTGTAGTATTTGTGCTCCATATATTTGAGAGTATATTTGTTCAAATGTTTTAACAATGTCTTCATTTTTTTGTGTAGTTTTTGTCTCTGTAGTTTATTTCTGATATATTGGAGGCATTTTTCTGTTGGCAGATAATTCTGGCCAGAGCTCTAGATGGTATTTGAGCTTCTTCTGCGTAAGTGGCTAACATTCTGGCTTCATAGAAAGATGAGTTCCTGGTTTCTAACATATATAGATCCCTTTTCAGTTTTAAAAGTTCTGCTTCTGTTTGGTTCTTAGGGTTATTTATTAGTTCTTTTTCAAGATGCTCTATTTTCCCTTTCAGTATATGCTCCTCTTTCAGTTGTATTTTTTTATAGTATGCTGCTTTTTTGATAAACAAACCTCTGATTTGTGCTTTGGTTGCAGCCCATTCTATGTCAGTTGGTACTTGGGAGTTAGTGATATTTGTACGAGCTATTTTTAGTATTGCTTCTGTTTCTTTTATTACATCCATTTTGGAAAGTAAATTAGGGTTTAATGACCAATTATGACCCCTATTCTCTAAATATATCTTTTTGTCCCAGTTAATGTTCAGTGTGATTTTGGAGTGATCTGAAAAGAACCTGGTATGTATAGTTATTGTTGGGTCCATGTTAATGAATAAGTCAGAAATTAAGAAGAAGTCTATCCTTGACCACATTTTGTGGCATTGTGAATAGAATGTGAATTTCCCTGTTTTATCTGCACTGTTCCCATGTTTAAAAGGGTCATATAGTTTGAAATCTTGTTTGAGTTCATTAAGGGCTAATGTGGCTTGTTTATTATGTGATTTGGTCAGATTAGATTTATCCTTTTCTGGGTTTTGATATGTATTCCAGTCACCTCCAATCACTAGGTAGTGATCTTTAAATTGGTTTAAGGTTGGGTATAATGACATAAAAAAGTGTTGTTGGTTATTACAGGGTGTGTAAACATTAAGTACCATTATAGGTTTTGGTATTGTAGGACTATTAAATGTTACATAGCACCATCTTCCCTCCTTGTCAGCTTTGGTTTTAAGTATTTTTTCCTTAAATTAGTTTTTAATTATTATGGCAGCTCCAGCACTGTTTTTTCCCCTCTGAAGCTATGATTTGACTTATCCATTTCTTTCTGCTAATTTCTGCCCATTGATCTGCAGTCAAGTGCATTTCTTGTATTAGTATGAGGTTGGCTGTGGTTTTTTATGTAAGGTGTAAGAATAGTTTTCTTTTCTTCTTGTTTTGGAGCCCTTTAACATTCCATGATTCTATTTCCCACATTTATTTATTAGGTGTATTCCTTAGATATGCCATGTATATTAGTTTTGTTTTGTTAGTTTTGTATGTGTTACTGTGTGATGGTTTAGGAAAGCATCTATTTATCCCCGTCCCTACACTGTGCCTAACCACTATATCCCTGGACCAGGAATAATCAGGGGGGGGGGGGATGAAGGTTCATTATATGGTTTACCTTTATGTCTAATCTTGGAATGTGTTTTCTTTTTAGATATAGATTTACTCCATAGTATCCCCCCTGTGCTACTATAAACAATGTGGACGAAGCTGAACAAACTAGTTCCCTCAACAAACACTGCTACTTAATATCCCTAGCCTCTTCCAACATATTATTTATACAGTGATGATATTGCATTTAAGGTACAGCATGTATTGTTTTTGTCTTGTGACTAATTCTTTCTAATAGTATTTTTAAAACAGCATATTAATATACATTCCTCAGTAAATTATAGCAATATGTGTACCATAGTAATATTGTTAAACAATCAATCTTGTCATTTTTACATTTTTCTCTCATTTGACTTCTTTTTCCTCCTCTTTACTTATTCAGGTTTCGGCCTTCTTTGGTGCCTATAGTGATGTTTTTCCACATCAATCTGTGTGGGTTATAAAATATATACTTGGCACCTATTTAACAGAAGCAGGAAGTATAGAGAGACAAAAAAAAAAAAAAAAAAGAAAAACAGCTTAGCCAAACAGTCCTTCTGCTATAGTTGACATATTAAGGCTATATTTACATTATCCCAGGATTGCTAGGTTATTTTACTAATTTCCTGAGATTAATTCTCTCCAGGATCTTTTAACACATTTCTAGTATTTACATAAAACATTTAACAATTTCTTCCCTTTTTTTCCCAATATTAATCTATGAGCTAGCATAATTCTGACAGTTTATTTCTTGCTTATTATTTAAAGCTGGAGTTTCATTCACCTACACAGTACTGGGTGTACTGTTTTAGTGAATGGTTCAGTTCAACAGTACCTTATTTCTTCAAGGTTTTGCTTGCAGGTTGGTTGACATCTATGGTGCAGCTTTCTTCTTTTAGCTAGTGCAGATCAATTTTCATTTTTCAGGCAGTAAAATCCTTTGGATCTTGTTGAAATCCATTTTGTCTGACTGTTCTTAATGAAGCCATCAAAAGCCTAGGGGGACTGAATTTGCAAGCCAATATCCGAGATGGGAACTTCCTTCCTATATTCGTGCATCGGAAACAGCAGTTCATTTTTGGTTCCCACCCAGGCTGTACTTCCCTTTCTTGTGTTCCTCATGGCTCACATCAATGACCCAAGGGCCTAGACAGCAAGGGGAAGATTTCAGAGTTGGATCCCAGCTAGAGTGCTCATGAATGGGGTCGTTTTTTCATCCAAGGGACCTTTATCTTTTTTTTTGTGGATTTATTTCACTTCTGAAGGTGGAATTTGCTGAAAACAGCCAGGAATGTCTCTTTTGCCTCTTTGGGGTTAGCAACCATGTATTTAAACTCTTTGATGTAAAAGATTAACTGATTTAGATATTTCATCTGGAATTTGATTTTTTTTTCTATTAGGAACCTGCAGTATGGAGATAGTAGTTGTCTTGCTTGTCTTATTTGTATTGGGAGGTCTTGAGCAAAGGAGATTTTATTATTATTCTAGGTGAGTGTGCCTTTTTTCTTTGCTGCCAGTATGATTTTATTTACATCTTGGTAGTTTAATATTTTAATATAGACAGGTCTTGGTTTCAGTGATGTTTGCATTTCCCTCAGGGCTCTGTGGGCTCTCTCTATTGTTATTTGCTGCATTTCTTCAGATCAGATTCCTCTAGAAGGGAATTTATTATTTGCTTGATTGTTGGTATTAGATAGTTATGAAGTACAGTTTCAGGTATTCCTCTGATGATGATATTGTTCCTTCGAGATCTTGCTTCCAGGTCTGTTAATTTTGCTTGTAAGTTTTGTATTTCTTTGTCATGGGCATCAGTTTTTTGAGAAATAGAGTCTATTTTTATTTCATTTTCTATTATTTTGGACTCAGATTTTTCCATTCTGGATATTATTTGGCTGAATGAGTCACCAAAGGTTTGAAATTGTAATGATAAGTCCTTTAATGCTTGCTGGATAGGTAATAAGGCAGATTTTATGTCTTCCAGATTAGCTGGCTGGTCTGTCTTGGATTTATTTGTATTTTTAGAGTTGTCAGTTTGTTTAGTTGTCTTTGTCTTTTGAAGTGGTGTCTTTCTCAGGTGAGGCTAGTACTGAGAATTTGGTCTTAGCTGTTGTTGTTTCCATATTATTTTCCTCTTTTGACATCTTGCTGTATAGTGTTTTACCAATCTTGCAGTCAGATGCAGGGCCTTAGTAGCACATTGCTTAAGCTGTTATTCAGAAATCTTAGTTAAGCCTGCTATTTCTGAGCTGAATCTGTCACTTTTTCTTCCTCTTTTGTTTGCTGGATGATATTAGCAGTAAATATCTACAGTTATTTCTGTATTATTAATTCTGCGTTGCCTTATGGGTTTGTTTTAATCCAGGGTATATCGAGACCTAGGTGATAGCAGTGCTCACAGAACAGCAGCCATTTTGAACTCTGGCTATCATTGTTTTTGTCTTTGTTGGAGTGGGGAGGTCTGTAGAGATGACAAATGAGCATTTGTGCAAATAAACACTGTTGTCAGCTCAAGACCATTCTGACAACTGCAGTGGAAAGGTAATGCCACATTTTCTCCCTGACATCAAGGATAGCTGGATCAAATAGATTATCGGCAGGATATGGTTCTTCCCTCCCTCCCTCCCTTGAGATTTAGTACATACATTACAGATGCAATATTAACAACTGGCAAGCGCCATTTGTGGCTTTGTGCCCCTATTTCAACCCTATGACTTCTCCAAACTGCAGGCAAACTTGTTCTCTTCCAAATGGAGGAGAATCTGGCCAGGTAAAATTACGATTCATGGTGGAGCTGAGAAGGCACTGTGCTGTTGGGTGGAAATGGCCAACAAGGGTCAGTGGAAGCCAACTGACAAGTAATGGAAAAGTTTAGTTTTGGAATTAAACAAAGTTTGCATATGAAGTTCATTGTAAATTGTTACTGACAAGTTAAACTGGTTGGATTTATGTATAGAAGTTATTTAATAATCATTGGCAACAGCTATCTTTATTTTTGTCTTGATTGGGGTAGGAAGGTTTGTAGAGATGACAAGAACATACAGGAATCTCAAAAATTAACTGATGCCATAAGAATTTGTCTGTTATATCTGACATCAGGGACTGTCCTCAGTGGGTTGATGACTGGGAAGAATCTCACGCATTACAAAAATCTCAGGATGGACAAATCTGATTCGGATGACTTCAAAGGGAACTTTAACCTTGGGCTAGACTGACTACAGTTTCATACAAACAAGTGAAGGAATTTTCAGGATCTTGCACACACAAGTGATGTTACCAAAAAAAAGTATCTTCCAAAAAAAAAGTTCATGAATGCTTAAACTGCAAGCTCCAACAATGGACAGGCAAATCAGAGTCCTGGAGATGCATAGGAATCTTTAACAAAGAAAGAGATGCTGAATCCCACTAAATAGTACTTACAGTAGTCTGCAGAGCCAGTGCTAGGCTAAAGTTTTGAAAGCCACGAAGAGCTACCTTACTGACATTTGTTGATTTTGTTGAGAACCTGAATATTATCAGTGCTGCTGTCTGTTTCTTGTGCCTTCTGTTTCTGGTGTATCTATTCTTATCCCTGAGTTGCATATGTTGCCCTTCTATGGAGACACTCTTCCTTGTCTGTATCTTTGTTTAGCTCTACAGTGTCCAACAGCCTGGGTCTTGACAGCTGATTGCCTGAGTAATGATAACCACCTGTTTCTTATGTTGCATTTTTTCTTTTGCGTTGTCTATCCCAGTACTAATAAGCTTTCCACTTTCTATAGGTTTACCACTTTGCCAGAGAAAGAGGATGCTTAAAAAACTAAATCCAACAATGGCTGTGTGTGTGTGTGTGTGTGTGTGTGTGTGTGTGTGTGTGTGTGTGTGTGTGTGTGTGTGTGTGTGTGTGTGTGTGTGTGTGTGTGTGTGTGTGTATATATTTGTATATATATATATATATATATATATATATATATATGTGTGTGTGTGTGTATGTATATATATATATATATATATATATATATATATATATATATATATATATATATATATATATATATATATATATATGGGTCTACTTCACTTCACCGACATGCCACAAAGCCGACACCCAAAACACCGAGACCAAAAGACCGACGATGCAGATGATCGACAAGGTGAAATCCCGACAGCCGAAACACCGACATGGGCAATGTGTGAGCGTGACTTGGTAAATGTGCGATAGTGAGGGATTTAGGGTTAGGGAGCGGACAAGTAAGTGTGTGATAGTGAGGGATTTAGGGTTAGGGTGCGGGAAAGGGGAGTGTGCGGTAGTGTCAGACTTAGAGTTAGGGTGCGGGTAAGGTAAGTGTGTGATAGTGACGGACTGCAGTTTTAGGGGTGGGTTAAGTGAGTTAGGGTTAGGGTGCGGGTAGGGTGAGTGTGCGATAGTGATGGACTTTATGTTTAAGGGTGGGTTAAGTGAGTTAGGGTTAGGGTGCAGGTAGGGTACGTGTGCGATAGTGAAGGACTTTAGGTTTAGGGGTGGGTTAAGTGAGTTAGGGTTAAGGTGCAGGTAGAGTAAGTGTGCGGTAGTGTCGGACCTTAGGGTTAGGGTTTGGGTTAAGGTTAGTGCATATATAGTTGTGTGTAATGTGTAGTTTACGTTTTGTGTGTCGGTGTTTTGTGTGTCGGTGTTATGGTGTTCGATTTTGTGAGTTGTCGGTATTGTGTGTTTTCATTCTTTTGGTCTCTGTGTTTTGGGTGTTGGCTTTGTGGCGTGTTGGTGAAGTGAAGTAGACCCATATATATATATATATATATATATATATATATATATATATATATATATATATATATATATATATATATATATATATATATATATATATATATATATATATATATATATATATATTTATTCATGCAACGAATATATGCATATATATGAATATATGAATAAATAAATCCTAACAAAGGTATAGAAACTTTACTATGTTTCTTGTGTGTTAACCTATTTGAATCTGGTCACATGCCTGTGTTAAGCTATTATTAATGCTCATTCAAACTGTGCCATGCTCTGATCCATACAAATGTGACACAGCTGCACCAGAGGTCATGTTTAAAGTTATTAGTAACCAAATATTTTCTTCAAGAGTAGCAACCTTTCTTTTTATCTATCTGTGCCTTTGTATTTCTGTTGGAGGGATGCCATTTTCTTCCATTATCAGCAGTGTGAACATTAGACAGGAACAGTTACAGTCGAGTACAAAGAATCAAGCTAGAATATGTACATTGCCAAGTATGTTATAGAGTTAAGAGTTATTGGAATGCAGAAGTGAAAATACATGGCAAGGTTGCTGAAAAAGAAATGATCTTGAAAAATAAATCAGTATGAATACTGTGGGCTTTTGCAGCTACATTCCAAACAAAAACAAGCATTTGACAAAAGACAATTTTTCTTACAGAGAAATTTAGAAAAATACTGCAACAGCAATAATCTTTTTAGAGGGATATGCCAGCAGATTGAGTATCATTTCTGAGGTCAAACACCTCAGTAATATACCATGGGGGCAGCACTCAATGAGGTACACCCAGGGGCATCACTCAGTGAGATACTAGAAAAAATTAGCTTTTTGTTACCTAGATTAATTGAAAGACAGGCAAATAAATTAAGTAAGTTGGATAAGTATTTCTTACATATTCTAGAATTCAACTTTCCTAGTGGTGGCAGTAATATCATCTACAGTTTTTAAATGAATCACTGTCTTCTGTGTGTGTGTGTGTGTGTGTGTGTGTGTGTGTGTATATACATATATATATATATATATATATATATATATATATATATATATATATACACACACATGTACGGTGGATATTAAAAGTGTACAGACCCCTGTTAAAATGCCAGCTTTCAAAACTTTTCCCACATTGTGACCTATAACCTCTACAATTCAATTGAAAAACAAACAAATCTGTTAGGGGAAAAATATAAAAAAAAAAAAAACATACAATAAGCTGGTTGCATAAATGTGCACACCCTTAAACTAAATATACCAATTCTGAAATCACACTACAGTGATGAAAAGGGAGAATTTCCCATTCCGTGCTGTATGCAGATCTTCGTTCAGAATTTCAACTTTCTAAAACTTCGATCATATGGTCTCAACAATATGAAATTCGAGGTTTTGGGAATTCAAAATTCTGAAGGGGACCCATATATATATATATATATATATATATATATATTTATATGGGTCTATTTTGACCCATCAAATTTACACTTCAGGAAAACATCACAAAACTACAGTTCACTGAGGAATTAAAAAAAAAAACAAATACAGTAGACTAAATTATGCAAGGGGGCAAGCTCCCCCTGCACCCCAGTTAATAATATATACAAACTCCAAGATAGCACTACAGTGGGAAAAAGGGAAAATTCCCTTATCCCCACTGTACCGTGATCTCCAACAACAACTGTGAATTGTAGTTTTGAGAAAGTGCGTTTCCAGAGAAATGCACTTTTCCAAAACTGGACTCCTGAAACTTAGTTTCGCTGAACTGTAAATTTGATGGTTCAAAGTAGGCCCATTTTTATATACATATATATATATGGGTCTACTTTGTATCATTCAAAACTCATTTCACTGAATTTCAATTTACCCTGACCAAATCACTGAAAGCTTAAATTACTTAAAACTCATTCCACTGAAGTGACATACTGACACTGTGTAGAGTACTGTAAGGCAAGTAAAAGGTATATGCCCTTTTCCCCACTGTAGTGTGATCCTGGAGTTAGTATATATACTTGAAGAGGACAGCCCCCCACATTGGAAGTGTGGGGGCATAGCCCCCCGAACTTAGTTTGGGTTTATATTGTATTTCCTTCTGGGAATAGTTAGTCATTGGTGCATGCATGTATATGGTTTAAAATGTATTGTTTTGAAGCTTTCCATGAAATATAATATAAAACCAAAAGTATATTTTAGCAGAGGTAGGGGGGGGTGAGGGGAAAAGGCAAAAAAAAAAACATATAAAACCCAAGAAGTAATCTAGCAAGCAAAACAGAGTAACATTTGCAAATTATGACAAGAACTGGAAATCTCACTAGTTTTGGTTGTGATTTTTCTTTTTTTGAATACTGTCATGTTAACAAGATCATGACTACATCTTGTAGAAAAGTATTAAAGATCAAGTTCAAAGTTTTGACTTATCTTTTTGCAACTCACAGTAGCCTTTCAAAATGGTTTGATATCTTCCTGGCCATCCGCAAATCCATTTGCAAATGTCTGCTAATTAAAATTAAAAAAAAGGAAATTTAAAAAGAACAAGTTACGGTCTTCAGCCTTTTTCACAACGTAGGCCAGCCATCCCAGCAAGGTGGCATTTTTGCACATCAAGATTTGATGATGTTTTAGGATTCTTGGAAGCATGAAGGCATGCTGCTTCCCTTGTATGCTCCGTTTTGTCTTTGTGCATTGACTAGGGAAATGTTGTGCTACATTAACTCCTGCCCTCAGAAGCTTTTTCAAAAAGCTGTTCCAGGTAATTGTTTCTTTTATTCATATTTTAAAATCCAGTGTTTGCATAGCACTCAGTAAGTGCATCAGAAAGCTTATCTCTCCCACTGTTTACATAGCTTAGCACATAATACTGCACAAACATCGGATTTTTGCACTCCAGAGTTTGTTTTGGGACTATTGTTTTTTTTTGTGTTTGTTTTGTTTTGTTTTTTTTTTTCACTATTTATTAATGGAAAGATATCTTCCATGCGTGCTTGAATCACTGTGGGTAGAGTCAATTAAATGAAAGATATTGGAGTTTCATACTTGATAGCATTCAGAAAAATGCATGCACTGGGACCCAGAATCATGTCATTTTATCACCTGTGCATGCTGTGTGTGTAAATATTGGCAAGGAGGCATGAAAATTTGAAGGGGATTATGTGCACTATTTTCTGGTATAAAATTGCATTAATTTGGCACATCCCTGTGATACACACTGTGGTTCAAGATGGCGTTCTAATTCAGAAACAGCCAAAATGAGAAGCAGTTTGGAATTTCTGTCTCGGACCATTGTACTTGATATTTAACAAGTACAAATACCGATGGTTCTTTTAGCATCCATTGCTAAAATTTATTTTGATTATTTATCTTTTTTATTTTACTTTTGTTTAATGAGTTTGTCTGACTAGATTTTGTCAAGAAACCCTTTTCATTCAAAACCCGAAGAGAGAAGCTTCAACATATTCTTTTTTACCTCATACAAAATAGTAGACTAGTAACAGACAAAGCTAATCCATGTTAACATTCTTCCAGTAGTGGAATAGTGCTGTGATCATTAGTTATGCCTCACATCCTCCTTCTCAATTTGGCCTAAAAGTCTGACATGCCCCTCCCTGACTGGGGCCATCACTGGTTATGAAGTAACCAGGACTAGAGATATCACATGCACTAATCAGGAAAGTGAGGCTAGCCATGGTACAGCATCATCCTTGAAAATTAACATATAATGATCTAATAGTGGAATCATAATGTAAGTAAGTAGCTTTTCCTCTAAAGAATTATGGTGTTCTTGATTACCCAGAATACTTTGCTTGTGTATGTGTATAATTGTAAATATCTAAGATGACATCATTTTATGGATGTGGTCATAAGGAAAAACTGAGTTGACAGTGAAACTAAAATATCAAAAAACATGTCAGAATATTTGATTTGTTTTTAAACTATGTACAGTTTTATAATCAGGAGTTTATCCAAAAAATTAAATTAACTGTAAACACTAATGTGTGTGAAATGTGGCACTGCACTTTAACTAGATTCAGCATGTTGCATTTTGCTAATGGAATAATACCTTAATTGCATTTGCTATTTTCTATGCTGTAAGAACCAAGGGCAAAGGAATAGAAATATTAAGTAAATCATGTGCATACAGCAAGTTTGTAGAAAGCGGTTCATGTCAGTTTTTTGGAGAACTTTAATGGTGAATATTGTAACTATCTACTTCTGAAAAAGAGCATAGTGTTATACCACAAGAGATTAAATTATTGTTCTGTACCTTCGATCAGTACTATATTATTACATAAAATAGCACACTTTATCTTCTTACTATACTGTGGTACAGCATGGTGAGGGGGGGGATTCCCGACTGTGCCATCTTTTAGATGGAACTTTAAACTGCTGTTTCATCTGCCTGAGTTAGTGGCAACTTAAGTGGATATAAAAGATCCCATGGCACTTATATAAAATAGAAGGGTCTCTTATATGCATTCCACCTATATACTCTATTTACATTTGTTAAAAATTTTCATGAAATATTAAAAGTTTATATACATATTTGCAAAACTAACAAACTTTTTCTTAAATATTTTGTATACAAACTTTCTAGTAATTTTGTCTGCTACATTTGTTTGATCCTTACTACCACTCCCATTCTCTGCCATAGCCATAACTTTATTTTATATCTTTTTCTGTTCTTCCCTTCCGTATAAACCAAGCAGCTGTCATATGTAATGCGCACAATTTTTGAACAGCAATTCTCCCCATATCGTCAAACAATCCTAACAGAATGTTTTCATATCTGTCCTTTCTCTTTTACTATTAACTCTTCAGCAACTGCTCACCAAAATCCCGAATGCCCTAGGCAAATTTCCCATAGTCATTATGACTACCATCTAAGGTCTTCCCCTAAAAGGAGACCAAGGGTCTAATGGGTTTAACCCAATCTAATGACAAACAAACAAATAAATTAATTAATAAATATTTTTGTCCTTTTATAAAACGATTTCCATAATTTCTTTAGGTATGTGCCCACTGTTTATTATGATCTATTAGTAAGTCTTTATAAATTGATCATAGGTGGGTATATTTGCATGTCCTATTACACACAAGGATAAATCCAAATGGAAAGATGATAAGGGGTACTAATGAACAGATGATAAGGTGTCCGAATGGAGAGATAGTAAGGGGTCCAAATGAAGAGATGATTAAATCATCAAGAAAAGGAGAGTAGTATTTCTGGAATTGAATTCATCCTCAAGTCTTGGTGAGAATGTTCAAGTGGAAGACCCAGTTTTTACAAAATCTCACCAAGGTGACAATAATATATAGACTATATTTTGTATAGCGTATATCATGGTCAGAAGTAGATTATAAATAAAAAAGACAGCTAAGTACACAAGGCCCAGGATAAAAAAGTGCCCAATCCTAGTATGTGCACTGGTGCCAGGTTTAGAAAAACTGACAACAAAACACTCTTACAATTGGGCTAGGCCAGGCTCATGGGGAGGATGGCCCCACTGTTGTAGAAGGAAGTAGTAGACCACAAAAAAAAACACAAAAACTGACAGGCCCAAAATCCATAAAGATGATAGAGTAGACTATTGAGAATAAGGAAGAAATTATGTATTGTTACTATTATGTAAGCCAAGCCCAGAATTTCCAAATAAAAGATATTCAAAAAGATTAAGAAATAAATTAGAGGAAAGAAAAATACTTGCACAAGAAAAAGTGTCAAAATCTTCAAATGCAAATTTGTTTTCATTAACGCAACAGATCCATGAAAAACATTATATAGACCAAGAAAATCTGGGTCATTTGGAAAAAAAAAGTGACAGAGGAAATGCAAAAAATATAAAGAAGAAAAGTTAGACATTTTTGAAAGGTATGAAAAAACATGGTCATGTGAAAGAAAGAGAGATCTGATATAGTGCAATATTTATTCAAAGGAAAAAGCCAATCTATTCAATATAAAAAAGCAGATAATATATTTGCAGAGAAATACAGGCAAAGGCACATATATGAACAATTTCACAGTACAAAAGATAAAATCATAAAGGGGAAACAGAACAGAAGTTTAGTAAAGTAGAAGATAAACAAACAGAAGCTGAAGTTATGGAATACCTGTGAAGTGAAGGATTTAGTGTAGAAGGTCTAACGCAGGTTGTCACAGCATGATGGAACAATGAGTCCCAAAAGTAAGGAGAAACAGTTGGATTGGGAAACATGTGAAGAAGAAGAAGCATGGACATGGGAAAGAAAGAGATTTAATATGGTACAATATTTATGCAAAGGAGAAAGCAAAACTAATCAATACAAAAACAGAAGCACCAAAGATATTTGAAGAGAAAAACAGGAAAAAACATCCAGATATGGAAAATTTTACAATGCAAGTAGAAAAGAGGATTAGTAACGAAGTTAAAGAAACAGAAACTGAATTTATGGGTTTCCTGCAAAGTGAAGGATTTAGTGTAGAATATTCATCTCTGGTAACATCACAACATGATGGAACAATGAATTCCCAAATTAAGAAGAAACCAGTAGGGCAGGAAGCATCTGATCAGTTGCCATACGATGATGCTCTGGATCCTTCAGTAGAAACCAGTATACAATTTCAGTTGGATTTGCACAGTAAGGGAAGCAACAAAAACTGTGGCAATTCTGACACAGTCAATGTTGTGGAGTGATAGGCCAATGAATTCCCATATGAAAGAACAAGGTTTGACGCAGGATGCAGATGAAGAGAATATGTCAAAGGAAGATGTTCTGGAACCTTCTGTAGAATTCCTGCAGGAAACAAAAAACAAAGAATGTGTCCTCAGTTTAGAAGAAAATGATCTAAGGGAAGAGTTGTTTGATTTAATAGAGATGGATAGACATATTAAGACTGATGAAAGAAATAGATTACAGAAAGTCAATAAGACTCAAAATCTTAAAAAAGTCTGGTAGATGAACATAGTAATCAATACTATTAACAAGAATCCATGTAATACAACAGAAGTAAATAGGATATATTATTGTGCAGCTAAATTAATAACAGATAAAGTCTTACCACAACAATACAGGGCAATAAGGGAAGTGAAGGGAAGCAATCAAATGCCATCATGGAAACATGAAATAAAGACAATTATAAAGCAATTAAGACAAAACTGTCGCTGTTAGAAGAGTATAGAAGAGGGAACAGATCAGCAAAAATGCTTGGAAAGATAGACTTGATAAAAGGAATGTGCATAATCAGAACACACCAGGATATATGGTACATCATGCAAATAATAAACTAAATATATATATATATATATATATATATATATATATATATAAAATGGAAAAGTACAAAATAAGCAATTCATTGATGACAAAAGTGCTTTATAAGAACTTTGGAAATAAAGCAAAAGGAATATAAACATCGCCAAAGAAAAATAAATCAACTCATTTTGGAGAAATATCTATGAAGACCCTGTGGGACATAACAAAGATACTGAATGGATAGAAGAAAAAGAAACAGTAAAACATTCAAATGTACAAGATATGAAATGTGATGAAGTAATGGCCAGAAAAATTGAAGCAAAATAAGAAAAGCTTCTAAATGGAAAACCCCAGGCCAAGGTACATTACCTAACTTCTGGATAAATGTATTAACATCTTTACATGAAAATTTAGCCATGAGTAAGAACTATTTATATGCACATCCCAAACAGACACCAACTTAGTTAACAAAAGGAAAAATGATACTCCTTAAGACTGAACCTGAAAGCTGCCCTAAAAACTATAGACTAATAATTTGCCTTCTGATGATGTATAAACTATATACTGAAATTGATGCTGACAATGTTTATAATCATTTAGAAGAAAACTCAGTTGTGGCAGTAGAACAAAAGGGTGTCAAAATAAAGTCATGTGGAACAAAGGATCATTTGTTGTTAAATAAAATCATAATGGAGAATTACAAAAAGGGGAAGATTCTAAGTATGGAATGGACAAATTACAAAAAATCATTTGAAAGCATCCCACATTCATGGATAAGTTATCAAAACTTTTTAAATTATATAAGAATGTCATTTGTACTTGATACATGTGCAAAAGCAACATTTAAAGCAGGAAAACTGCAGCACCATGCAAGTCTTGGACAGGAGTGTGATGTGAAGGAACTTGCGCAGTAGGGAGTGTATAAATATTTGGGAATTGATGAAGGATCAACAATAAAATGTAAACAAATGTAAAGAAACTTAGTAAGGAATATTTTAGAAGGCTAAAATTAATAATGAAAATAGCCTTGATATCTAGGAACAAAATCCAAATTATAAATCAATTTGCTGTTCCTGTTCTGACTTACATTTTGGAGTGATGACTGGTCCCAAAAGCTATTGGATCAGTTGAATGAAAAAAAAATCAAGTAAATGCTTCATGCTTATTAAATGTTGTATAAAATCAATGTATACCAAGATTGTATATTCCTTATTCTGAAGGAGGTATGGGCCTCCTTAAAACTGATTACATGTACAGATCTGCAATTGTGGGTCTGCCGACATATCTGCTGATCTTAGCAGATCCAAGCATAGTGAAACTTTTAAAATATGAGGAGAAGAAATCCTAGATGACATTCCTGCATAGTTTAGCAGAAGAATATCGGTGTCAAGTGGGAATGGAAATCAAACCAGAAGTAGACAAAAATAAGGCAACAACTGAATATCAAAAAAACAAAACAGCCAGCACTCAACTGGAGCAAATATCTATCCAAACATCTCCCTATTACCCTTGGTGTCTCACAGGGCTCTATCCTGGGACCTCTACTCTTCTCCATATTCATTAACGACCTTTCTACTAATCTACCTCTACCTACCTGCATACAATACGCAGATGACTCCACTTTGATTTGTAAATCAACCACTTTATCTGAACTCCATGCCATCACCCAATCAATATTCAACCAAGTAGAAAACTGGTTCCAACAACATCATCTCCTCCTTAAAGCCAAAAAAAACCTCAAACTATTACTATTTACTCCAACTAACAAATCCACCCCACTAGACTTCTCTATTACCTCCATCGATGGTACAATCATAGCTTCTGACCCAACTACAAAACTCTTAGGGGTATTGATTGACCACAACCTCAACTTTGACGTCATATTAATGCCATCATCAAAACTGTAAACAGAAAACTTGGATCCTTATATAGGATAAAACCTTTTCTTACGCCAGAAGCCAGAACTACTATTGCCCAAATCCATCTGATCTCCACTCTCTTCTATGCCTCCCCAGTTTATACTAATCTTTCCAAAAGCAACCTAAACAAACTGTCTACTTCTTATAACAATATTGCCAGGTTTGCTACTGGGTCCTCATTTAGAACACATCACTGTCTAAACCTAAAACTTCTAGGATGGCTTGAACTAAATAACCAGCTAAAATTTCAACAACTCTCCATTACTCATAAAATACTATACGAGCCTAGTAATAATACTATTCTCAGCAGCCTTATCTCCCCCTACACAATTCTAACCTTCGCTCAGCAAATAAACTACTGGTTACCTCCCTGAAATCCCACAACAAGGCAGGCGATTCTCTTTTCTCTAATTCTGTAGCGAAGGTTTGGAACATGCTTCCCACTAATCTTACATCTCTTTCATCATTACCTCTCTTTAAAAATCAACCAAAAATTCACTTAAAAACACAATGGCTTTGTCCTTGTACTAACCCTGATGAACCCCCCTCCCCACTATAACCTTTTCTATATATCTCCTCCTTAACCCACTTTGAAGTATTTAGCAACTTCATCACTCTTCCCCGTCCTAGTATCTAATTCCCATCATGCTATCACTGAGCATGCTCCTTACTGCATATTCCTTCCTCAGTGAACTCTTATCTTCCCACCTCGTACATAAACCAATCTATTTCTTATACTATGACTATAATTACTTCCTCATGAACTTATCCTCCATAATTTCTCCTACCTCCCTGTCCTCCATAATTTTTCCTACTTCCCTGTGTTGTACACCTTTCATAACCTTTTTATACACCTTTCATAACCTTTTTATATCATTTCAAAGGCACATTCATACCCATTATACTAATATTGAATGATCTATCTCTTTCCCTTGGTCATAATACTTTATTTTACCTTATTAAACCCAGTACTCAAAATCTGTATATTTTTAGTTCTGTATAACTTAAGTTGATGAAGAAATTCTTATTTACTTTACATATTGCATGTATCTTTTTTGTATTGTCTTGATTTTATCTTGTTTAAAAGTGGAGCTTTTCTCCCCGGGCCTCTACTGAAAATGGACATGTATCCAGTTAGACTAGCCCGGTCAACAAATGTAAAATAAATAAAAAATAAATAAAATAAATAGTTTTAACGTACAAAAACAGACCTGTTTTGGCCCACATGCCTTTTTCAATGTAAAACACATCAGTATATTCCCATCTTCTATATCATAACATAATGGAATAATTGTATTTCATTAAACAATCATTACAAATGTTCATTAAGACCAGGTGGAAACAATCCCCTCAATTTTACTATCCAAGACTTTTCTTTTTTGTTCAAAACATTATACCAACCACTTTTCGTTGATCTATGTCCCAACACCCTGTCAATAATAATAAATTTAAACAGCACTGTCTTGTGTATAATAGTATGTTTATATAAGGCATTAGCCAGATACTTATTTCTCATGCTTCTTAGATATTCTGAAATTCGCAGTTTTAATGGTCTGGAAGTTTGACCTACATAAAAGGCTGTGCAAGAGCAAAAAGCCAGATATATAGCCCAGTCACTATTACAGTTGCCAAATGTTCTGATGGAAAAAACCATAGATGTATTCTTACTTAAAAATTCCTTAGCTGAACATATAAATTTACAAAAAGAACAATGGAAAGTTCTTGAGGGATCTGAAAAAACTGGTGAATGGGTTTTTTTCTATAGCAGTGGAGACCGTGGTGGATAGTTGGTTAGCCAAGGCTTGGATAGTATCCGTAAAGAAAGTGTTGAAGGTAGTGGCTATTTCTTCAAGGTTTTTATCTGATACTATTTCTGGGGTAGGAGTGGAGGATTTCCCAGGATGTAGAAGGTTATTTAAACCTGCCCAAAATTTTTGAGGGTGTTTTGGTGTTTATTTTGTAGTTGGCAGTAGTAGTTTTTTTGTCAATTAATATGGATGTTTTGTCATATTTCTTAGCTGTTGGAATTTAATGCGGTCTATGGGTGATTTGGTAGTACGCCATTTTTCCCAGGCTTTGTTCCTGAGTTTTATTTTCGATTTGGAGTCTTTTGTAAGCCAGGGTGTAATATTTGTTTTGGTTTTGATTAGTCTTTTAGGGGCATGAGTATCAAGTATGGTTAGGAAAGTGGTATTGAACTTAGAAACTGCTTCTTCTAGGGAGATACTTAAGAGAAGTCCAGTTACAGGATCTAAGTTCCATTTTAAACTTTATGAGGTCAAAATGTTTCTTATTTCGAATTGACTTATACATGGGGGGTATAGAGCTACCTGTTTTATTTTTCCTTATATATGTTATAAGGTGATCGCTGAGCTCATTAGGGAGGGTCCCAGACATATACATTTGGGGTTGGCTGTTTATAAGGATCCAGTCCAGGATACTGTCTTTTTGGTTAGAGTTCCCAATTCTGGTAGCAGAGGTGATGGTCTGAGAGAACCCATGAAGGTTTATATGGGTAGGGTTGGTCTCTGAGGAGCATAGGTTCCAGTCAATGTTGATATCTCCCAGGATTATAGATTCCTGGGGGTAGTTGTTGGTTAGCCAATTTAGGATACTCTCCAATGTGTCAGCGTTTTTTCCAGGGGGGATGTACACTACAATTAGATTAATACTTTTTTTCCTATTTAGCTGTAGTTTTAGAGCAAGAATCTCAGCATTAGAGATTTGGGGTGGTTGCTTGGGGTTAAGAAGGACATTAAGATTGCTTTTGTAGAGCACTGCAATACCACCACCCTTTTTTTTTATGCGGTCTGCTCTATGTATATTATAGCCCGGTGGTATGATCTCGTTGTCCTTGGTCCCTGGTTTAAGCCAGGTTTCTGTTAAACACATAATATCTGGGAGGTAGGTAGTTAATAGAGCATGTAGATTGTGTATCTTATTGTTAATGCTTCTAATGTTTAAGTGGCAGATTTGGAGGGAGTTATTATATCTTGGAGCAGGTGGTGGGCTGTTAGAGTAGGTATTTGCTGTTGGGCCAGGGTTTGGGTGGATATCTCCATCTTTAGTGATGTTTTTCCTGAGATATTCCATTAGCCTCATAAGTTTCTGTAGCAATTTCTGACCATGTTTAGATTTGGGGCTTGTTTGTTCTGATATATGAGGGTAGTAATAATTTGAATTAGCAGTTTTACTGTGCAGTTGTTGGATTGTGTGATTGAAACTACACAGGGGTAGGAGAGTTATAGTATGATGTTTAGGATAATGGAAACCTGAGTAGGGCTGGTCTTCATATTTGGTTATTAGGTAGAGTAGGGTAAATACTGGTAGTAAAATGGATATAATTTTTTGTGCTGCCCTTTTTTTTACATGTAGGGCGGATTTTGTTATTTTTGTACTGTGGTGCATTGCTATGGGATAAGTAGGAGCCTTTGACTTTTAGCGTTTGCAGGGGTGGGAAGTTTTAGTGATTAATAGGGGGTGGGGGGTAACAGTAAAGTGAAATTTGATTGGCTAGGGAAGAAAGAGGGGTGTGGCTACCTAGCTATAAATGTAGGACTACTGGGGGCGGGTGGGATTTGGGGGCAGGGCGGGGCGCGGAGCGAGCCCGAGCGCAGCGAGGGCGAGCGGAGCGGGGCTTTTCCAGTTCCAAAATATACTAGTGGCAAGTGGAAACAGGCAAGAATAAATTTAATACAGCAAGCCTTTGTTTCCAGTGTCTTTGGGAGATATAATGTTTAGGTATTCTTTTTAAGGATTATCCTGCCGTTTCTTTGAACCCAGTGCACTAGCAGTTCAACATATATGTTTGTACTTATTTGTTTAGATAGACTTTAAGTAAGCGTTTTAACCTTGCTTTTTTCACAATGGTAGGCACCGAGAGATGCGAGGTTGTCTGTGGGTACTTTTCAAAGGTAGCGACCCTCAGGATAAGAAGAAGTTAGTCAGCAGGTAGAGTACAAAAGGGTAGTGCCTGTAAGGAAAATGCAGATACATAGACAGTGTTTACATCTCCATTTACATTTACCACACAGCGTTATTAACACTCTAGTGTTTTTTGTAAAAGTTAGATCTAAGTATAGTCAATTTAGCCACTCTTGCAGTCTGAGCAGATACTGCGTAGACTATTTCCCCCGCAATACAGCCCTGTGGCTGATACTAGTATTATACATGCAGTTGTTATATTGTACGCTATCACCATACATTAGAGCCCAGGATACTGGGAATTTGTTAGAAATCCAAAGGGCGAACCGCTAAATAACCACAGCAAATTGTAGAAGTAAAAGCCGGCAGAATACAGTTCGCGGTAACACACTTAGCGACTACTGTTAAGATAGCGTGCTAACGCTAAGAATGTACTGCCTTCTAGGCTTAAGTAAAAATCACTACGTTCTAGCGTTTTATAATGCAAACAGAATATATAGTAATATGAAACTCAAACGAAGGCACCATGTAATGTCGCATTCATAGCATAATGCAAGATTGTATCATACTTGAACAATTAGTCAGAAAAACATCAACATACCCTGGTTTGTGGGCTAGCGACTAGGTTCAGGAACACAGGATTAAAACAAGAATCAAAAATGGCGCTACCTGGGGGTAGATAAATAACCTCGCCTGCGTCACAGGTAGGAGGAGGAGTAATAGGCAGGTAGCGGGGCTTTTCCAGTTCCAAAATATACTAGTGGCAAGTGGAAACAGGCAAGAATAAATTTAATACAGCAAGCCTTTGTTTCCAGTGTCTTTGGGAGATATAATGTTTAGGTATTCTTTTTAAGGATTATCCTGCCGTTTCTTTGAACCCAGTGCACTAGCAGTTCAACATATATGTTTGTACTTATTTGTTTAGATAGACTTTAAGTAAGCGTTTTAACCTTGCTTTTTTCACAATGGTAGGCACCGAGAGATGCGATGTATTAACATCTTTACATGAAAATTTAGCCATGAGTAAGAACTATTTATATGCACATCCCAAACAGACACCAACTTAGTTAACAAAAGGAAAAATGATACTCCTTAAGACTGAACCTGAAAGCTGCCCTAAAAACTATAGACTAATAATTTGCCTTCTGATGATGTATAAACTATATACTGAAATTGATGCTGACAATGTTTATAATCATTTAGAAGAAAACTCAGTTGAGGCAGTAGAACAAAAGGGTGTCAAAATAAAGTCATGTGGAACAAAGGATCATTTGTTGTTAAATAAAATCATAATGGAGAATTACAAAAAGGGGAAGATTCTAAGTATGGAATGGACAAATTACAAAAAATCATTTGAAAGCATCCCACATTCATGGATAAGTTATCAAAACTTTTTAAATTATATAAGAATGTCATTTGTACTTGATACATGTGCAAAAGCAACATTTAAAGCAGGAAAACTGCAGCACCATGCAAGTCTTGGACAGGAGTGTGATGTGAAGGAACTTGCGCAGTAGGGAGTGTATAAATATTTGGGAATTGATGAAGGATCAACAATAAAATGTAAACAAATGTAAAGAAACTTAGTAAGGAATATTTTAGAAGGCTAAAATTAATAATGAAAATAGCCTTGATATCTAGGAACAAAATCCAAATTATAAATCAATTTGCTGTTCCTGTTCTGACTTACATTTTGGAGTGATGACTGGTCCCAAAAGCTATTGGATCAGTTGAATGAAAAAAAAAATCAAGTAAATGCTTCATGCTTATTAAATGATGTATAAAAATCAATGTATACCAAGATTGTATATTCCTTATTCTGAAGGAGGTATGGGCCTCCTTAAAACTGATTACATGTATAAATCTGCAATTGTGGGTCTGCCGACATATCTGCTGATCTTAGCAGATCCAAGCATAGTGAAACTTTTAAAATATGAGGAGCAGAAATCCTAGATGACATTCCTGCATAGTTTAGCAGAAGAATATCGGTGTCAAGTGGGAATGGAAATCAAACCAGAAGTAGACAAAAATAAGGCAACAACTGAATATCAAGAAAACAAAACAGCCAGCACTCAACTGGAGCAAATATCTATCCAAACATCTCCCTATTACCCTTGGTGTCTCACAGGGCTCTATCCTGGGACCTCTACTCTTCTCCATATTCATTAACGACCTTTCTACTAATCTACCTCTACCTACCTGCATACAATACGCAGATGACTCCACTTTGATTTGTAAATCAACCACTTTATCTGAACTCCATGCCATCACCCAATCAGTATTCAACCAAGTAGAAAACTGGTTCCAACAACATCATCTCCTCCTTAACGCCAAAAAAAAAAACAAACTATTACTATTTACTCCAACTAACAAATCCACCCCACTAGACTTCTCTATTACCTCCATCGATGATACAATCATAGCCCCTGACCCAACTACAAAACTCTTAGGGGTATTGATTGACCACAACTCAACTTTGACGCTCATATTAATGCCACCATCAAAACTGTAAACAGAAAACTTGGATCCTTATATAGGATAAAACCTTTTCTTATGCCAGAAGCCAGAACTACTTTTGCCCAGATCCATCTGATCTCCACTCTCTTCTATGCCTCCCCAGTTTATACTAATCTTTCCAAAAGCAACCTAAACATACTGTCTACTTCTTATAACAATATTGCCAGGTTTGCTACTGGGTCCTCATTTAGAACACATCACTGTCTAAACCTAAAACTTCTAGGATGGCTTGAACTAAATAACCAGCTAAAATTTCAACAACTCTCCATTACTCATAAAATACTATACCAGCCTAGTAATACTCCTATTCTCAGTAGCCTCATCTCCCCCTACACAAACCTTTCTAACCTTCGCTCAGCAAATAAACTACTGGTTACCTCCCTGAAATCCCACAACAAGGCAGGTGATTCTCTTTTCTCTAATTCTGTAGCGAAGGTTTGGAACATACTTCCCACTAATCTTACATCTCTTTCATCATTACCTCTCTTTAAAAATCAACTAAAAATTCACTTAAAAACACAATGGCTTTGTCCTTGTACTAACCCTGATTAACCCCCCTCCCCACCATAACCTTTTCTATATATCTCCTCCTTAACCCACTTTGAAGTATTTAGCAACTTCATCACTCTTCCCCGTCCTAGTATCTTATTCCCATCATGCTATCACTGAGCATGCTCCTTACTACATATTCCTTCCTCAGTGAACTCTTATCTTCCCACCTTGTACATAAACCAATCTATTTCTTACACTATGACTATAATTACTTCCTCATGTACTTATCCTCCATAATTTCTCCTACCTCCCTGTCCTCCATAATTTCTCCTACTTCCCTGTGTTGTACACCTTTCATAACCTTTTTATACACCTTTCATAACCTTTTTAAATCATTTCAAAGGCACATTCATACCCATTATACTAATATTGAATGATCTATCTCTTTCCCTTGGTCATAATACTTTATTTTACTTTATTAAACCCAGTACTCAAAATCTGTAAATTTTTAGTTTGTATAACTTAAGTTGATGAAGAAATTCTTATTTACTTTACGTATTGCATGTATCTTTTTTGTATTGTCTTGATTTTATCTAGTTTAAAAGTGGAGCTTTTCTCCCTGGGCCTCTACTGAAAATGGACATGTATCCAGTTAGACTAGCCCGGTCAACAAATGTAAAATAAATAAATAAATAAATAAAATAAATAGTTTTAACGTACAAAAACAGACCTGTTTTGGCCCACATGCCTTTTTCAATGTAAAACACATCAGTATATTCCCCATCTTCTATATCATAACATGATGGAATAATTGTATCTCATTAAACAATCATTACAAATGTTCATTAAGACCAGGTGGAAACAATCCCCTCAATTTTACTATCCAAGACTTTTCTTTTTTGTTCAAAACATTATACCAACCACTTTTCGTTGATCTATGTCCCAACACCCTGTCAATAATAATAAATTTAAACAGCGCTGTCTTGTGTATAATAGTATGTTTATATAAGGCATTAGCCAGATACTTATTTCTCATGCTTCTTAGATATTCTGAAATTCGCAGTTTTAATGGTCTGGAAGTTTGACCTACATAAAAGGCTGTGCAAGAGCAAAAAGCCAGATATATAGCCCAGTCACTATTACAATTGCCAAACGTTCTGATGGAAAAAACCCTAGATGTATTCTTACTTAAAAATTCCTTAGCTGAACATATAAATTTACAAAAAGAAAAATGGCTACAGGGATAACAACCCACCACTTGTGTGCTATCTATAGTAGTTTGTACAAAATTTATAGAGGGTAAAAAATGTTTATATTGTCTAAAGTAACTACTTAAAGGTTTCCCTTTCCGAAAAGAAAATAAGCATCTCTGGCTCAGCAGCTCACACAAACTATCATCTATTAATAGAATGTCCCGATTTGCATGTGGGTGCATGTATATATGTTTAATGTTTTTTATGAAGTGTTCAGAACATTTGGGTACTAAGAGCACTGTTTTGTTGCTTAGTTGTCAAGAGAACCATCTGACTAATTAATACTGGTTAATTACTTAACCAATTAATTGTGTTATTGACTATTTAAGGGCACGCACCCAGTGTTTTACTCATCTGAAGAAGTTACAGTATCTACTGTGACAAAAAGCGCTTAATTTGGAATAAACTTGCATCTTTTTTACGTTCTGCATTTGGTGCTCTCCTTTTTGCAGTCCAGCTTTTTGGAGTTTTGTGTTTTTTATTTGGTTTGTGTTTATCTACACAAGACAGCGATGTTTAAATTTATTATTATTGACAGGGTGTTGGGACATAGATCAATGAAAAGTGGTTGGCATAATGTTTTAAACAAAAAAGAAAAGTCTTGGATAGTAAAATTGGGGGTATTGTTTCCACCTGGTCTTAATGAACATTGGTAATGATTGTTTAATGAGATACAATTATTCCATTATGTTATGATATATAAGATGGGGAATGTACTGATGCGTTTTACACTGAAAAAGGCCTGTGGGCCAAAACTGGTGTGTTTTGTGCAATAAAACTAGATATTTGCTCTAGTTGAGTGCTGGCTGTTTTCTTTTTTGACTTTGCTTTTTGAGCCTGTGCACCTGCCGTCCTTGCAGAGGTTTTGGTTTGGGGAATAACTGAATGTGCCAAAAAACAAAAAAACAAAAAAAAAACAGAAGAAAGAATATAAGGAGAAGGATCAGATGAGAAGGCAAGAAATGTGGAAAAGTTATAAATATAGTTGCAAGTACAAAAAAGACTCCTGGAACAACTTCATATTGATCAGGATCAGATGTAGGAATGGTAAAGGAGAAGTGAATTTAAACCAAAGATGGAAGTTAAGTATTGGCGGCCCAGGATAGTAGGCTACATACACGTTGGTTTGCGATGTCCGTTGAACATGTAGGGAAAACAGACAAATGCAGCTTCTGTAAAACAAAACTGGAAACAGCTGTACATCTTGTTGCTGGGTATGAGACATTAATGGCAGAGGGCCTATATACTGAAAGGCATAACAACATGGGAAGACTGTTGCATTGGGGATTGTCCAAATATTACAATATTGAAGTAACTGAAAAGCATTGGAAACATGAGCCACAAAGCATTATAGAGAATGATGAAATTTATATTACATGGGATCACATAAGATTACCCATTGCCAACAGTTCAAAAAAATGGATGTGAGAAAATCATATATAGTAGTCCATGAAAAGTAGCATTGGTCATTGAAATTGCTACTCCCAGTGATTACAGTGTCTTAAATGTAGAGAGACACAAAGTTGCACAATGCCAAAATTTGCTGGCAGAAATGAGGGCAATGTGGAAGAAGGATACCCAGACAGTTCCAATAGTAGAAGGAACAATGGATGTCATAAAAACAGAATTTAGAGTTGCATTTAGATATGTTGACAATATATGTAACTGTGTATGAACTGCAAAGGAGTCAGTTCTGACACACTGCAGGTGCTGCAGAGTTCTTTTGGTTAACATTAAAGACTGAAACAATACTATTTTCATGAACTTTAATCATACATAGTTATAGGAATGGGGTCCATTCCTGTCATGATATTAGAAATCCAAAAGACTTGGAGAAATTAAACTGATTGGTAAATCACAGAAAATGGCACATAACTGACAAAACTAAATGTTATGCTTGAAGAGGATTAATGGGTAACACAATGAAATGAAAGTCATGTTAGAGAAAGGCTGCAACATATAATGGTAACTTGATGCACTGTGGGTATGTATTGGGGTTAAGAACTTTATTTGCAGAGCAAGACATTCATAAATAACTAAGGATTGGAGTGATAACAACATCAGCTTTTGGTTAAATTTATTTTTATTGTCTTTTAGGTGAATGCTGGTAGAACTAGCCCATTTCATCAAAGAGGTTAGAAGGCACAAGGTCTTTAACTTACTCCAAGGGTTTGCAACCACACAGTGGATTATATTAGTTAATGGAGTAGTAATTCACTCTCCTGCTTGGGGCTGGCCAGACTTGCTCCCTCCTTCATCAAAAGTTGTGAATTGCAGCTTATTTGATTGGAATGGAGCAGGCAGTAGCATTCCTTACAAGAGGATCACTTTCCTAAACCATATTTTTCTAAACCCACCCTGATTCACCATTAATCATCAGCGCTGATGGTCTTACATTTAGGGTATGATGTTGTTCATTACCAATCATATCTCAGTGCTTTTATAAAACATTTGATTTGCCAATGTTCCTCCATTACATAGCAAAATGTTAGGCTAGTTCAATTAAAATATATGTTTCTTGAATAGGCAGCAAAATATATAGCTAAACATAAATGCTCTTTAATTGGTAGAATTATCTTAATACTTCCAAGATGACCTTGGTTAAGACTGATGATCACAGAATTCCAAGATTGCCCTGAAACAGTGGTTGTGTGCAGAAGTACTGTTGTATGAGATAACAAAAAAAAAATCATCACCATACAGTAATCTGCAGACATGGAATTCAACTTAGTTTGGCTGTGTCAAGGGAAGATCATGCCTACTAAACCTGGTGGACTTACTTGAGAAGATCATTAAGGTAAAAGATGAGGGGAAATGCTGCATACCATCTACCCAAATCTGGTTAAGGTATTCTATAGAATACCCCACTTGAGTATAGTCGACAAACTCACCAAACTGGGCATAAACCCCTACATACTCTGATGAATTGCCAGCTGCCTCACAGTCAGGACCAGGACATCAGGATTGGTGATACCACCTCCACTAACAGACAGGTCACCTGTGGGCTACTTCAGGGCTCCGTGCTAGGACTACTCTTATTTGACATCTATGTCTAAGAGGTAAAGACTAAAGTCAAGGGACATTGACTAACCAAGTTCAGAGATGGCTGCTAATTGGGAGCCATAATAGATTTCTCCCATAACACAAACATCTTACAAAAGGGTCCTACACAGACAAATGACTGATATCAAAGTCACATACTAAAACTCAATGCCAAGAAAATGTTGCTTGTGATATAAATAAGACATGGTTGTGAGACAGATATGTGTCTCAGAGAATCCACATGCTCTGGAACTGGCTCCCCATCCACATGAAGCAGAGTCCATCCCTAAACCTATGGAAGGGTAACTTTGACCAATGGATGTGAAATCATAAATTTACCCTAGGTCTGGCCCCCATGTCTCCGATAGATAAAGGTAGACAATAATTCCCAAATTAGCAATGCCCCCACATAACCTATTGAAAATTCCTGACTAACAAACCCCTCCTAATAAATGCCCATGACACAACTGGGTTAAATTATAGGTTAGGCTTATAAAGGCCCTGGTGGTCATTAGACTAGTATATAACTGTGACCCTATGAACAGTAAATGATAAATTACTGGCCAACTTTATTCTTGGGAACATATCTGATGCTATAATTATCTAAGCTTGCACTTCCATTTTTAAGTGTGTTCCCATGACATTAGATGCCAATGTTACTCAGTACACATGTTATCTGTTCTTCCAGAAAAAGGTTATAAAGTACAAACATCATACTACTGAATGGTATTTGATGAGAATTGTACACATAAATACTGTATTTCTGAATAATGTACCTTTGAGAATATGTTGCATACAACATGATGAAGAATTAGTGATAAAAAACAGCATACCTCTCAACTGTCCCAATTTTCACCTCATATTTTTTGTTCTGTTCCTCATAAATTTCTGACTTTCTGTCAAATCACTGTGGACTTAAGTCACTAAATAATGACATACATTTGAATTAAAGAGTTAATACCCTGTGAAAATGCATGCTAAGACAAATAATTTTATTTTAGCAACTTTCAAAGTTTATGAGAAATATTTAAATGTGTCCCTATTTGTGGGCCTTTATACCCTCATTATTTTAGGCTTTGTCCAGATTTCTTGTACTAAGAGGTTGAGAGCAATGCATATAGGGCATATTATTCTTAGCACTAACATGCATATTGTGGTTCAAACAAAAAAGTCACTAAGCTTGTAGAATGTCATTAGAGCAGAAGCCAAAAAATCAGAAGGGTTAGATCTGCTAAGGTTTTGTAATGCAATGAAAAATGAAAATCATTGATTTCATGAATGCAACATGCTTGATTTTTGTTTCTAATAGGTATCTGTTAGCATTTTAAAACTCCTCCTGTAACCCACCACACACTTGCTGACATCCAGCTTCTATACCTGCTTCTCTCTCTATGCTGCCCTGAGTACTCCCATAACTCTTTCCCAGATAATCCTAGATAAAACCATTTGCTGAGTGGACCTCCCAGATTTTTATTTGGCTGAACTTGAATGGCTAATCAGATCAAAAGAGTCTGGGAAATAAGAATTAATTTAAAAGAGGGGTAGCCAAGTACAATGAACAATCATATTATGGAGGGCCAGTTAAAGTCTGTAACCTGTGGAGTGATATGCAGTGATGTCAGCATGCAGGATGCATGCACCTGTACCTCACATGCTGGGTGTTTCTTACTTTCCATTTTAACCTTAACAGCCTTTGAGGTGTCTGTTCTCTACCAAAGGTCATACAGGCTGTGTCCTCACTATGGATAGGAGAGCTGGCCATCAACTGCTTCATGTTATCCCCCCACAGCTGACTCTTCCATTGACCCATGCCTACTCCCAACCCTATGTTACCTGTTACACAGACAGACACCTTGCCTCTGTGTCATCCGACTGGCATTAGTATGTTTTTGCAGTTGTTTCTTGCATGTGGCACTTCTGATGTGTTGTGAATTGGCTATGATAGGTGGATTTCCAGGAATGAAGTCGATATGCTGAGGTATCTCTTTACATTCATTGTTAAAACCACTTTCATTAGTGATAGATGTGGTAGTACATGCCTTCCCACCTCAGTATTGTATAAATGCTGCAGTAACCACCTCTACAGAAATGGGCCCATTTCCTCCAGTTATTTATATTACTTCCTCCTCAAATTATGGCATGTACACCTGGTTCAGAAGTTCCTCAAATTGTATTATGTGTCTTCAACATTGTCCAATTATGTCTAGAGTTTTTCCACCATTACTGACAACAGCCATACAGTGTATTTTTCCAGATACACAGAGTCAATGGATGGTTTACAGAAACTCTCTGGGGCCATCCAAAATTCATTCTCCACTGCCCTGCCAAATACTCCTGCATCTTTGTTTTAACTTTAGTGCTTACTTTTCAGTGACTGTCACAATGGATGCCTCCCTGACCTGCTGGTACCCAACAGCAATATCTGAATCCCTCTCAACAGCATTACAAGGAGGGCTTCTTTTTTAACTGGACTTCTTCCCTCACTGCTGGTCATGCACTGACCACCTTTTTGTTCCATCTGTTTATCACTACATCAGTTACTGAAGTCTTGAATAGGGTCCAGTTAGATACATCCCAACTAACCACCACTGGTATATTAAAGAAACTCTTCCAGATGTGGCAGTGAACTCTCTTATGGCCCCCTCACTATGCATTCAGGATTTCCAGGAGTGTCCAGTTACCACCCCACTGCCTCACCCAAATGCCTGACTCAGTTTCTCTCTTGGCTCAAGTATTCAAAATAATGTGGCCTCTGGTCTCATGACCAAATCAGTCCTTATCCTTCAACATAATGTATTGCTGTCCTAAGAACAAGGTGTTTGTCATGAATAATCTTTTACCAGCACAGAAGTCCAATAACACTTCACCTTTCAGATTCAGGTCATGCAAGCAATTCCAACTGGTCACCACAATTGTGATGTTTCAAAATTCCTCACATAAGCATTGAAAGCTCTCAGCAGAGGTACAGATTCACTGAATTGTTTCCTATCAATTAACACTCCCATTTCCTCCAGAAAGTTTCTCTTATATAACTTGCAGTTGCATAAAAGTGACCATCTTACCTACAGGTACAAACACAAAACTGCATGCCACCTACCCAGAGACTTTCAAGTGTCTCTGACACTAGTCCAGAACATAACTTAATGGGCAACACCAGATTAGGAGAAAGACCACCAAAGACTTTGAAGTCTGATTCCAGAACAAAGGCTGTGTGTAGTGATAAGATCAAGTATGTATATTGCTTGTACTTTTCAAACTCCCACACAGACTCTGCCTTTTTCCCTCAGGAGGGGCATTCCAATGCTCAAGAAACAATTTTATTTGCATGAATCTCATCTGTAGTGATCCTTCATATACCTGCTTTCGTCTTGATAGTGCACATGATTTTCACATTTCCATTTGTGGATTCTGAGCCACAGATTAAATCCATGCAACTGATTTTCAGACTAAGCTAATTAGGTTATATATGTTATCTGGCCACCACTAAACCTGGTTCCAGATATGTGTCTCAGTATTCTTTTAGCTGGCAAGGTTCCACTACTTCTTGAAAAAATACCCAATGACAGGTATTCTGTGGACTGCTTTTTTCTCTGTGACTCATCCTCTTAAGTCAATTATCCATGGGTTACTCTTCCAAGAACCCAAAACTCACAGAATCATAACACAGAGGATTTCTGAAATACATAAAACCCTGTACTGCATGACTTAGGATGGATGATGATTGAAGGGACAGGATATGCTGTGGTATCTGTTGAAATTATGACTCCTAGAAGTCTTACGAGAAGAAACTAATTCTGATAATCTATGTCACAAGTTTAATAACCCTGATGGAGCATGTCCTAAGTAGTTATGCCTTTCTTGTTAAATATGTAGCCAAGCCTATACCATGTACACCATGTATATATGGTGTACGTGGTGTATGCACACCATGTATACATTTTTAAACAATAATTTATTTTGTGAAATGGGATATTCTAGACGTAAAACTAAAAAAAAAAATAAACTGGCATATTTACAGTGGTTGATTTTGTTTTATTAAATGTTTGCTAAATGGCTTCTTTAGGAAGAAAAAAAATGACTGTCTATTTTTTGTATGGCTAGTGTTAACTGTTTTTTTTTCAGTATTGAAAACATATTATCTGTATAAACCTGTACTTCCCTGGGTTGGTGTGTCAGATGCCTGCAGTCAGGGAGCCTGTATTCTGAACTGATGCACAGACTGGTTTATAGGTTTAGAAACATTGTTTGCATTCTTGTTTAGAATCACAAGACACTAAACACAACACAGGATTGTCAGAATCATCACTCTTTCATCAGAGGCACCTGATAAGAATATTTGATCTAATTTTTGAAATATTTCAGGTGGATACACTGCGTGTGTGCCAGCAATATTTCCCTGTAGTTTACAGTTAATACTAATTTTGCTGTGTGCTATTCTTAAGTAATTGTGCAATAAACCTCTCTTCACCCGCAGATAATGACAATAACATGGGTGAATTTCTATCCATTTTTTTTTTCATTGTTGACTGAGATCAGGAGAATGTTCACCTGTGGTGTTGAGCATTTAATTGACCTGATCAATAAATCATCCCTCTAGGTAAAACACTTCCTTGCTTTCCTAGGAAATGTTTACCAAAGAAATCATGAGTGTTATCCTGAAGTTTAGCCATTTACCTGAGGTGTGTACTGCCATACTGCATTTCACCTACTCACACCCTGTAATTTATTTGTGTTTAACTTTTTCACTTGAATATAGGCTTCAGTGGTTTGCTGATCTTTTAACAGGATAATTAAGCACACACTATTGCAGCTATGTCATCCATTCTCATCACAAGTTAATCTCCCACACAATTATACAAATCTGGAATACAGAAGCAAGCAATGCAGGTTAAATATATTTTGATTGAAGCAACCCAGTGCATCTCTCAAGTGAAGTTACTAGTGTAGATATATGTGTGTGTGTGTGTGTGTGTGTGTGTGTGTGTGTGTGTGTGTGTATATATATATATATATATATATATATATATATATATATATATATATATATATATATATATATATATATATATATATATATAATATGTATATATATGTATATCTATATATATATATATATATATATATATATATATATATATATATAATATATATATATATATATATATATATATATATATATATATATGGGTCGACTTTGTTTCATTGAATCTCATTTCACTGAATTTCATTTCACCCCAACCACATCGCTAAAAACACAAATTACTGAAAACTCATTTTACCGAATCTCATTTCACTGAACTACAGTTAGTATATATGGCACTGTGTAGAGTACTGTAAGGCAAGTAATAGGTATATGCCCTTTTCCCCACTGTAGTGCAATCCTGGAGTTAGTTTATATAGCTGGGGGTTGGAGGGCTCCCCACCTTGTTTGTTTTATATTGTATTTTACCAAAAACTTTAAAACAATACATTTTAAACAATAGACATGTATAGTTGCAACACCAATGACTAACTCTCTCCAGAAGACAATATGTACTCAAATGAAATGGGGGGGCTATGCCCACCACACACCCCAATGTGGGGGCTGTGCCCTCCACACACCCCTAGCTATATATACTAATTCAGGATCACACTACAGTGAGAAAAGGGCATAAATATTTTACTTGCCTTACAGTGCTCTACACAGTGCCATATATACTAACTGCAGTTCAGTGAAATGAGATTCAGTAAAATGAGTTTTCAGTAATTTGAGTTTTCGGTGAAGTGGTTGGGGTGAAATGAAATTCAGTGAAATGAGATTCAATGAAACAAAGTAGACCAATATATATATATATATATATATATATATATTTTTTTATTTTTTATTTTTTGGGGGGGGCAATATTTTGTTTTCCAGTTATTATCATCAGTGTTAAAAGAAACCTTGGTATTGCCGATTTGACTGCAAGAATTATTAACGTTGGATTTGTAGTGATGAATGACAGTAGATGCGCATGCAGTTTCTGAGTTAGTATTCAGGCAAATGTAAAATTCAAACTGCATGTTAAATCTCAGATTGCACAGTGCCATAAAAGCAAGAGACATAGCTTATTTCCAAAGCAAAGTTTTTGTGTTGCATTCAACTCTGCACAACTTCAGATCCCCCATCAACAAAAAAAACAAAAAACAAACAAAAAAAAAAACAGAAATGTGGTATTGAACAGTACTTAATGAAGTGTTAATATTTAAAAGTTTCAATTTCATCACTTTCAGCAAACTATAGCTGGCTAGGGGAAATATGATTTGTACTTTCTTTTAATGGTGCCAGCAATGTGTTTGGGATATGATCCTAACTGTAGACCCAAGAAGATCAGTTACAGAAAATATTTCCAGTACTGTTTTCTACCCAACCTGTTTGTTGTCATTTTATGGAATACGTGCAGACACTAACTGCTGTCGCAGTGCTTTCAGATTACAGGCAGATTACAAGGAAGATGATAGATGCAAAAACAATCATACCACACTTCCCTCTCTTGTTAATAACTCTCTGTAAAAACTGAAAATATAACATTGATCGTTATTACCTTTTGTGTATAATAATCCAGCTATCAGAACATACAGCCTATATGCATAGAACTTGCTGCAGCAACTGGGGCTTTGTAGACACTGTGTCAATGTACCTATATAGTATCACCTTTAAATTGTCATACTATGTTTGCTAGTCCTCTGTCACTGCACCTGTATCATATCACTTTTAAATTGCTAGTCCTGAGTCACTGCACATATAGGTTCATCGGTGTGTACTAGGCTAATGGCCCTGGAACCTTTACAAGCCTAGGCAATAGGATTACCCTGGCATTGTGCCACCCGACCTTAGTTCCCAGTGCCTCTGTTGAGTAGAGCCACTGGAGTGATCCCCAGGGTGAATTTTCTGTTTCCCATCCACTCATACAGATTTTTCTTGAAGAGGGCCAGTGAGGTGATCTGTTTGACATGTATGGGAAGTCTATCCCATAGCATGGGCAGTCTCTGAGTTATAAACCTGTCCCCTCCAGCTTGTTCTGTTGATTGTGGTAATAAGGTTGCGAACTCTGGAGAGTGTGGTGTGGAGGGATTGGGATTTCTTTAGATGTAGCATTTCTAACAGAGCTGGGTCAGACATGGATTTGTAAGTCAAGCAGTCATTGCCTCTAAGTAGGCGATATGAGACAGAGAATGGTTGCAGTTTTTAGAGTCTGTCCATATAGGACTAGTGTTTAAGGCCTAGGATCCTCTATGTGAGGTACTTTTGTGGCCTTTCCAGTTGTTGCAGATGTCCAATGAGGTACATGCCAAATGAGGCATTGTACTCAATGACTGGCCTAATGAGAGAAGAGTAGAGGGAGACAATGACATCTTTCTTCCTGGATGCAAAACCCTTAGTAATGAGATGTGCCACATAGAAGGACTTTCTGACCACAGTGGCAATGTGGTGGTCAAAAGAGAGGTTGCTGTCAACTTGTGTTCCCAGATCTCTTATAACTCCTTCTGAGCTCATTGGACTATCATCGATGTGGTAATTTATAGGGACCAGTTTTTTTCCAAAGGGGATGACAACACATTTTTTGGCATTGAGCTTAAGGCCATGGTTCTGACATCAGTCGTTGGTCTCAGTGAGGCATTTCTGTAGGATGTCAACTTCACTTGGGGAGTTAATAATAGCTCTCAACTTGCAAACTTGCAATTCTGTGAACTTTGTCAGCCAGAGTCCCTTCATGTTGGCCTGGATTTCAGAGAAGTAGATACCAAACAGGAGAGAACCCAGGACCAAACCCTGTGGGACTCCACTCATGACAGGTCAGCAGTCTGACTTGGAGTCAGCTACTTTCACACTGTGAGATCTATCTGTGAGCCAGTTTGCAACCCACCTAGTGATATAGGGGTTGATGCCTAGCTTAGTGGGATTTTCTATGATTCCTGAGTGGGGAATGGTATCAAAGGCCTTGGCCAGATCAAGGTCGGCTCTATGAACCACCTTACCTTCATCTACATCTCTGGTGACCGACTCAATGCAGTCGACCAGGATGAGCAGGCATGATCTACCCTTCACAAAACCAAACTGTGTGGGATCCAGAGTTTGGAGAGTCCCTATATCCCTGCTTATTAGGTTCATGATAATGCGTCCCATAGCTTTGCATATCAGACTTGTCAGGCTAATGGGGCAATAGTTCCCAGGGTCTGTAGTCACTCCTCCTTTGTAGAGAGGAATGACTGTAGCATTGCGCCATTTGGTAGGGACAAAGCCTGAGGTGAGGCTGTGATTGAACAGGGCATGCAGGTGTGGTTCCAGTTCACTCTTTAGTTCATGTAGAACACAGCCAGGGATATTGTCAGGACCCATAGAAGCTGTATTCTTGGCCTTGGACAGTGCTGTTTTAACATGTGCAGCAGAAGTAATACTGGGTACCTGGAAATCTACTGGTATTGTGATTGGTCTTTTGGGGGAGGGGTAAATTTGGCACTGAATCTGCTGGCCAGTATATTGGCAATATCTGTTGGTAGTAGCACTGAGCAAATCTGGGTATTGCTGTGGAGATTCTTTACATAACTATAGAAGGCCAGTGGTTGTCTTTACTATCTGCTGCAATTCTGTTTTCATAGCTAGCTTTAGGGGATTTGATGAGGGATGGAGTGGCTTACATACAGTCCTGGATACAGCAAATCTTGAGTCACTCCACATATGTTGTATCACTTTTAAATCGTTAGTCTTGAGTCACTGCACGTATATCTTATCACTTTTAAATTGTTAGTCCTTAGTCACTGCACGTATATTGTATCACTTTTAAATTGTTAGGCTTGAGTCACTGCACGTATATTGCATCACTTTTAAATTGTTAGTCCTTAGTCACTGCATGTATATCGTATCATTTTTAAATTGTTAGTCCTTAGTCACTGCACGTATATCGTATTACTTTTAAAGTGTTAGGCTTGAGTCACTGCATGTATATCGTATCACTTTGAAATCGTCAGTCTTGAGTCACTGCATGTATATTGTTTCACTTTTTAATTCTAGTGATGTGCTTATTAGTCTTCTGGCAACTTTGCATTTTTCCCTTGTGTTGTCTGCGCCTATACTGGCACTTTGTAACATTTTTATTTGTGTACAGTGTTAACTAATATTGTGACTTATAAAGACACCATTGCAGTACCATTAATTAAACTGTTAGACTGTATCCCTAATGTTACTTTGTCTCTGTTAACCTGGCACCGTGTTTCTAATTTAACTTTATCTTCAGAGTGCCCAACTGGGATTCATGTTGAGTCACCCAAGGCATTTTCAGAAAATGAATAAACATTGTAAATGTTCACAGAAGCTGTTTTCAGTGAACATTCCAAAGAATTTTCTTTTTCTTTTTTTTTTTTTTTCAGAGGGAAAAGTCCTCTTCCAATCTCCAAGGGTGATTTAAAAGGTCTCTACTCAGTGATGACACTCATATAAAATGCATATACTTATGGTTTCTAATTCCATGTCAACTTCTGCATTGAGGCATCTCTCCCCAGTATGCAAATAGGCCGAATTTAAGAAGTAGCTTATACTGTGGACTCCCAGTATCAACACACTTTACAATAAAGGGATAAAAAAGCTGCTGACCCTAAGAAATAAACTCAAACAATCCATGCAAGAAATTACTTCAAAAAGGTGAAGAAATTCAGGCATAAGATCAAAGCCTAAAAGCCACTGTACAAATTAAATATTGCCATCTCACTGAAAGATAACTAAATATCTTCTTTATATGTGTCAGAAATCTTCAAAGCAGTACCCAGGACTGCATCAAGTTGATCTCCAACAAAACCCCCTTTCCTGACTGAGAAAACTTTGCTGACATATTAGCACTTAAAGGTAGTTCAAATGTCACCTTTCTGTCCCTTCTCTGTTACTTCTCTAACTTTAACACCCCTATAATTACCCCAGTAAAAGTCTTAAAAAGCCTTTTCCAAAACAAAAGCACTAGTTTCCTGAGTACAGACAACATACCAGGCTGTCACCTATTAACATAAAGCACAACCTTACCTTTTTACTGTTAACTCTCTGCTTCCTACAAGAGTATATTTATCAGGAAAGCTTTTTTTAGACTCATAGCTAAACATAAGCATCTAAAGGCATTAGTATGTTCCTACTCCGGTAACAATACACTAGGTCTTTTGTTTTCAAATTACTCTCTGATTTGGTTGTACAAAGATAATTACTTCTAAATATACATAATTATCACAAATAATGTATTAACTTTAATTTCACACTCTTTGATATTTCACTACTCAAATCAGTAACAATTCTAAGGAGTAGCCTTTTATTTTTCTCACTTCTTATTACATTCTATACAGTTATTGTAATGGCAGTAGCACAGAATGGACATAGATTACTGTTTTTAGGATGGACGAAGATGGTTTTGAGGAACTTTTCATTAAACCAGGAATTAAATATTCCATGTTTAGACTTGTAAATAGTTTTAAATGTTTTACAGTTATACTCAGTGTTCATGTTATGTTCATAACAGAATCTTTACTAACACAATCTATAGGAATGTTTTCTTATAAATGTTTGTCCTTAAATGTAAATGGACTCAACAATTCTATAAAGAGAGCAAGCTTAACCAAATAATTGAAAACTAAGAAAGTAGCTATTGCATTCTTGCAAGAAACTCATATAATAGAAGAAGATTTGAATAGGATGTCTTTTAATGGCAGAATCTCATTTTTGGACCAAAATAAGAGGCACCATGATATTGTGAAGGAAAACACTACCAGTACCTAAAATAATTGACATGTATCCAGACAAAAATGGCATGTTCTGCTTAATTATTCTAGAAATAAAAAAACTAATCAAATTAGCCAATACTTTTTGGATACCTGGTGTCAGTGTTGCAACAGCGAATAAATATCTTGACTTGCAATCAAATCTAAGGGAGAAATAATATATGCAGGTGATTTTAACTGTATTCTCTCCAGAAGTGACACTACTAAATGTGATAAGTTTAAGATAGCTGTACCTGCTAAAAGATTTAACAACTTCATCAATAATTCAAATATAAGAGATATTTATGAAAAAATAGAACCCAAATCCGCAAAATACACACTTTACTCATACAGATTTGGTACACAAACTACCATCGATAAGGTATTGGTTACAGATTATTTATTCTCAAAAATTCAGTTGCAGTACCATTAATTAGCTCCTGTCTAATGTTCGACCACAACGCTATTTTCTTTAAAATCCACATGAAATCTAGTCATCTAATATATTGGCAAAGAATAACAGCATACATTGTTAAGATAACTGAGTTTAAGGAATGGTTACTGAAAGAAATCAAAATATTTATAGACATAAATGACAATGATATTACTTCTAAAGCTATTGGCTGGGATATGCTGAAATCTTACATTTTTGGTAAAATCAAAACCTGGTACAAAACAAACGAAAAGAATGGGATAGTATGCTATCGAGAATACAATCAAAAATTGATGAATTAAAAAGAAATCTAAATAATAAAGATATAAACACAAATGCAGAATTGAAACAATTAAACCTTGCTTACATGGAAATTCTTAATCACAAAGTGTCAATAAATTTAGAAAGAATCAAATTACAGTCTTACTCTGTTAACCCAAAAAACATGCATAGATTAGCTGTAAAATCAAAAAACTTAACAAATGTTAAACATATAAGGGAAATTGTTTGTGAAACTAAAAATAAAACTAAAATTGTAACAGGTTTAGAAGATATTCTTGAGACTTTCAGAAAATATCACAAAATAATAAATAACACAAATCCAAATATTAATAACAACGTTCCAAAAGATAACTTCTTAAATAAGAACATAGGCAACAAACTATCAAAAGAACAGAATACCAAACTTCTCAAACCAATAACATTAAGTGAACTAAAAGAGAGGATTCAAAGCCTTAAGAACAATAAAGCCCCAGGATTAGATGGATTAATAGGAGAAATTTATAAAGTACTCAGAGATCATACATTAAAGATAATTTTACAAGCTTTTGAGGAATTCAGAAAAAAGACTAGCTCATTCCCTTCCTGGAAATATGCCATGATTTCCCCTTTCCTAAAACAGGACAAAGACCCCAAAATAGTAACATCATATCATCCCTTTTCACTATTGAATGTGGACTATAAATTTTTTACATCAATATTAACTAACAGATTAAATCAACTGATGCCTAACATAATAGGTGATGGTCAAACAGGCGTCATCCTAGATAGAAGAGTACAAGACAATGTTTTCAGGCTCCTTTCCTTAGTAGATAATGCTAACGGGAAAAAAAAAAGAACTATCAATTATTAGCCTAGACTTAAACAGGTCTTTTGACTCTATAAATTGGTCCTATTTATTTAAAGTATTAGAAGTATATAACTTCTCTCCTGACTTTATCGATATAATTAACAGATTATATGTTAACTCAATATCATACATCAAAACTGGCATTTTTTTATCAGGTCCACTCAACATCCTAAAAGGCACTAAACAAGTATTCCCACTCTCCCCCTTATTATTTGCCCTGTCAGTAGAATCTCTAGCTAACTTCATAAGAGCAAATTCTAATATCAGGGAATTTTCTGTTAGTCTAAGCTATATTTCTAAAATCCAGCTTTTTGTGGACGATGTCATGCTAACAATTGGAAATATAGATTCCTCTATAGATCATATAACAAAATCCCTGCAAGTTTTTGATGAGGTTTCAGGCCTAAGCTTTAATCACACCAAAACAGAAACATTATTAATAAATAAAAAAGTAAGCACTTTACTAAGAAAACAACAATTTTCACTGGGCAAATTACACCATTAAGTATTTAGGAATATACATAAAGTCAAACTGGAATAATACTTTAAAAACAAATTACAAATAACTATTATCCACAGTTAAGGATTTTTTTAAATAGATGGAATAAAATGTATTTCACGATAGAAGAAAGACTGTCATTAATAAACATGATTATATTACCCAAAATTTTGTTCTGCTTCTAAACTTTAACTGCCTGCCCATCCAAAAAGTTAATGAAGCAACTAAATTCTATGTTAATAAATTTCCTTTGGTTTCCTCAAAAGCCAAGAATCAGCCATGCTTGACACTACAGAAGCTTGAAAGATGGGGGAATAGCATTTCCAAATTTAGAACTTTATGCAAAATTGACCATACTTAATGTGATGAGCCAATGGTTAAACTCCAAATATAGTTGTAATTGGAAAAATCTATATGTAAGTATCTTATCTGACATAGATGAAGATATTGACAATAATATGCTCTCAGAAAATAAAAAAAAATCTTTCTTGTTGTCAAAGAACATTTCTACAATACCAATAAGAATAAAAAAATTCTCTTTTCACTAATTATATATATTACATAATTTTAAAAAGATAATAAATAAAAATTATATGACAAAAAGCTTAATATTTTTAATATTTCCTATAGCATACACGAAAACATGTTTGGACTCTTTTCTAAAATAAAAGTGATGGAAGAAAATGGCTTAGTTTTCTGGCACCAGGTTCTCTGCAATAATAATATCCACGAACCATGTTCTGTTATGGCCAGGTATAACATAAAGCACAACAAATGGTTGAACATACAAATATTTAGACAATACATAGTTAATGAATTCAAAATATGTCATATCATCAGCACAACACCTTACCTAAAATTCTTTCTCTTCATTGAGAAACAAACACTTTGCACATTAATAATATTCTATCATTGTCAAGTATATGTAAATCTTTAAGAACCAATATGCAAATCCCAGAGGACTCCTTATGGAATTTCACAGAGAGAATAAACAAATCCATTTTTTCAGATATTGATAAAGAATTAGTACTTAAATCAATTAGTAGCACAACATCATCCCCTTCCTGGAAAATCTTCACTTGGAAATACATGCATAGGAGCTTTATTACCCCACATAAGATGGACTTGATATAAAAAAATAATCTTAATAAATGTTGGTGATGTGAGGAAATACTTTGGGCAGATTTTTTCTTACATGTAAAATAATAACTCCATTCTGGATAGAGTTCAGAAATTTCATAAAAGCATTGTGGTCGGACAAGTGTGAAGTATCTGACTCATTATTACTGTTTAATGCACCAATACCAATACCAACACATATCCCCAAAATACTGGTGCACCTTCTTTGGTCCTTGCTTGCAATTGCAAGAAAAATCATTACATCAAATTGGAAGTGTAAAAAATCCTATCATTTACAGATTTTTTTACTATTAGCTAAACGTGCATGTAGTAGGGAGTTGCAAACTATTTCAGAAAGAACTATTAAGGTAACACATAAGAAATTAACTTGGTTGAAGCCTGAAAAACTACTAGATAAAATGGAATCACAACAATGACATTATATCTGTTATGGACATTGTAAATAGTTATTTTTCCATGTTATGATGTTTTTAAGACATATATTGTGCATATTTATATACAATATTTTTTGTATTATATTATTTCATGAAAATCAATAAAAAATGTTTTAAAAAAAGGAACGCAGAGTTCCTGTGTATCCTCTAAGAGGTATTACTCTTTACAGGAGTTTTACCCTTAATCCTGAAATGAATATACTCATTACCGTTTTCAATGTTTAATTGCTGAAGTTCTGGTAAAAGTACATAAATAAAATTAAGGCATTACAAGCTGACATGATTCGCTAATCATGACAGTTAAATGGTTAGCATGGGATATGCAGAGCTGAAGTTATTAGGGAGTGTTTGCAAAAACTTATGGAAATATGACATTTTCATGTTTACATTAATAATGCAAAGATTATGTGTGATACTATTTTCTTGCGGCAATATATTCAAGCAATGGATGTTAACAAAACTGGTATTAAAACAGTGGGTAATGTGAAGATATTCTGAGATGTACATTTTTTTTTATAGTTTCATAGGTGTTTACTAGGCTAATGAACAAGGGCCTTTTTAAGCCTAGCCATGGATCCCAAATCTCTGACAAGTTCTGATACCCTTGAAAAGAGTAAGCATGGGTCTGGGAGATGAACCGATTACAGGTTACCTGTATCCATTAGATGCCAAACCAGGGATGAATTTCTAGTTTCCCATCCAGTTGTCCAAGTTGCACTTGAATTGGATTAGAGAGGAACTCTGCTTCACATGGATGGGAGCCTGATCCATAGATGGGGTAGTCTCTGAGATACATACCCATCTCTCCAGGAAGTCCTATTTATATCAAAAGCAAGGTTTAAGTCTTTAGAATGGATAATTCTGGTGCTGTTTGTTTTGTGGATATGCAGGAGGTCCATCAGAGTGGGGTCTAACAATGCCCTGCATGCCAGGCATAGCTCTCCTCTCAAAAGCCTGTAGGAGACAGAGTACAAGGATAGGGCCTTGAAGCAGTCTGCATAGGACATTTTACTTATGCCCTGTATTCTTTTAGTGAGGAACCTCTGTGGACGTTCCAGTTGTTGGATATGCCTTGTTAGGTACATACCAAAGGGGGCATTGTACTCAATGATAGGTCTGATGAATGCTGAATACAGTGGAACAATGACTTCCTTAGACTTAGATACCATACCTTTGTTTATAAGTTGCGAAACACAGAATGATTTCCTCACCACTGTAGACATGTGATGGTCAAAGGCTAGATTACTACCTATGTGTGTCCCTAAGTCCCTGACTACTGGATCAACTCTAAGGGGTGTGTTGTCAATATGATAGTTACCAGGGATGGATGACTTCCCAAAGGATACTATTATGCATTTCTTGGCATTTAGTTTTAGTCCATGCCTCTGACACCAGTTGTTTGATTGTGTCAGCCCCTCCTGGAGAACATTTGTGACAGTGGCCTCTTTGAAGAGGTGTACTCCCCAATTCTAACTCTTGGGTCCTGTCTGCGAGCCAGTTGGCTATCCACTGGGTGACATATGGGTTTGTACCTATCCTATTGAGTTTGTCAGCAATGTAGTTATGACTATTACCTATATTTTCATGACTACATTAATTTCATAAAACCTAGGTGACATACAAGTGAACAAATGTTGCCATCTTATACAGAACATTAAGGTACAATGTTGCCACAGATATTTGCCATCTAACACATATGGTTTTGTAGATTAATTGTTTTGAAATACTATGTAATTATTATATTCAGAATTTGCCCAGAATTGGCAATATTGCTATACACCAATATGCTGTCCACTCCTGTCATACATACATCATTGGAAGGATGTTGAACTGATGAACAAATCCTTCACTGATATCTTTGATTTATCTTCTACACTTACAGAGATATAAACATTTATTTGACCATAACTGTACTATTTTGGTAAACAAAATACATTTTTTTCTTTAATAAATATGTAATATAAAAATCAGCATCTACAGATAGATCTTTGATATGTGGCACCATTGTGTAAATCATTGCCTACCAAACAGATAAATTTTACATGTTTTGTAACTTACACCATATATCAGATATTATAAATCTAATGAAATGTATTTTCAGTAGAAAAGCTTTCAGGATACAAGTGTTTTACTGGTTTAGAAGATCTCAGGAAGCAAAGGTGTCGGTTTGGGATTGAATGAGTTAAACCTATTTAGTTTTAGCCTCTCCGATGAAAATAAACTTGAGGCCTGGATGACAACTTTTGTAGTACCCCCCGGTTGGCAGGACCCTAGGAACTACATACCAATTACTCTTATTAGCATCATTTGCAAAGCAATATCATTTAATATCAATGAACTCAGAAACAATGATCTAAGGAGCTTACAAGCCACTGATCCAAACCAATCTGATTTTGTGAAATGTTGATCCTGCCTTCTAAATTATGTAGATTTCTTTGACAAATTCTCTAAAGCACCAGATGATTAAATAACAGTGCATACTGCCTGCCTGGATTTAGTCAAGGCTTTTGATACTATTCCAAACCCTGACATTATTGTAAAAATGACCCAGTTAAATATTAGCCCTTATGTAACCATTGGATAGGAAACTGGCTCAGAGAAGGACCCACTTAGTCAGGGATTCTGGTTTATTGTCCTTGAAAAGGCAGATCACCCTCTGATATCCAAACAATCCTCAATGGTCTCTGGCCAATAAGGTTTCTCATGATTGCAAACTCTGAGCTATCACCACATCAGATGACATCCATATCCTCCAGGAGGGCCAAATCTACCAGACTCTTGGTGCAAGGACCATGGTGTTAAAAAAAAAAAAAAAAAAAAAAAAAAAAACAAGAAAATAAAATTAAACTAAAATAAACAAAGCAACATTGCTCTGTTTGGGAAACAAGAACACCTCTGTTCCCACCTTCTCAAAACAGACACTATAATTAGAGATTTAGGAACATTTCTGGAACCTAAACTCTGTTTCAGTCACCACTTATCAAATATCATTAGGAAATTATTTTAACTAACCCTATTAATTACTAAAGGCACATCATTTAGGTCCAGAGATGCTATTATCCCTCTATATTCTTCCCTAGTCAAGCTGACAATACAATGCAAAGCCCTTGTAGCTATCCAACCCTACTATTCAACTAGAAAAGACATATTTTCTCACCATGAAAATCTCAGGTATGAACTACTTAAGCTACACAGAGCATCTAAATGCCTCATCACTTTAGTCCACCTCTTGTAGGCTTGTGCATGGTAACCTCTGCTTTGCCTACAAATCTGCAAGTTAGCCTTCCCTGCATGACCTTTTATATGCTCATAAACTAGGTAGCACCACCAGTGCTCATACTAAGGATTTAAAGCTACATCATAACAGAATCTGTTGGTGGGATAGATACTTCTCCATATCAAAGTACCTCCCTAACACTTTTAAAATTATCCTGAATGAGTGGATATTGATCTGTAAATTCATTACTGGACTAGAACTGCCTAGGTATTTTTTTCTGATAATGTAACTGACTGTAAGACTTTTTTACCTAGTGATGTGTTGCTTAGTATAAACAGATAAAAAAATTAAGCCTAAACATTGAAGTTATCAGTTGGCACTCTAACTGATTTTGTGCCTCAAGTTAATAAACAGGTCTTGAAATTTATCTCATCTAAGTATCCAAGCAAACATGGAATTGAAGTCAAACTATTTAAATTTGTTAGAAAGTTGTAACTTGGATATTTTTTTAACGTGTTTGCTGGTCTTAATGAAGCATAGGATGAAATAAGTGATGACTCTGATTTATTGGATTCTTTGGATAATAGGTTTCATTCTTGTTTGTAAGAAATGTATTTAGTAGATGAAAGATGTACAGTTGTTGAAGTGAATATTAATACTGGTTCATACATTATGCCTCCAGAATGAAATGTGAAAATTTGTATTTTTTTATGTGTTAGATGCGATTGTTTTAAACGTGTTGAATGAATTTAATAAAAATAAAGGTTGTAGCTATAATTTATCTAAAAATACAAGGATTCAAACTAAGTCACTACAGTCTAACCCTAATTTGATAACTAAGCCATCTGATAAAGGACAAATGTAGTAATCATGAACTGTGGTCAATATTAGGAAATGTGCCATGGACACTTAACAGAGATACTTATGGTTTAGTGTATAAAAAGATTATGATGCAGCAAAGCAGACTGTAGTTCAATGAATGGGTAAAGGAAATACAGCTTAATTTATTTACTTAAACAATGATAAGAGTTTAACTGACATGCATAGAACTTGGATTTCACCATTTAATTGTGTACCTAAAATACATGCAAGTCTAACTAAACCACTTGGAGAACCAATTCTACTGGGTTAGGGTAGTTTTACTGAGAAAAATAGGAAAGATGACTAATAGCTACCTTATTCAATTTGTAGTTAAACTATCCTCTTATAGTACATATATTACTGATTTGTTCAATATGTTATGATTTATTAAATGGACAAAATTATTTGGATTTCTATTGATGTAAACAGCTTCTATACTAGCATAGCCCATGTTCATTGTTTACTAGCTGATTCCATTAAGACTAACAAGAGTTAAATTATTTTTATTTTTATTCAGTCATTTATTTATTTTTGATAAGCAGATGGACTTACAGAAATGTGGGACTGCTACACGACTAGTTTTGTACCAGCTTATGCAAACCTGTTCAGCGGTTTAAGTTACACTATTTCCATGAACAAGTGAAGGAATATTATCATATTACAGATAATATTGTAGTATGTGTGAAGGTAACTTGGATGAAGTTGATAGTGTTATATGTTAGTTAAATTCTAACCTGAGTGAATTGATATTTGTATATAACATGCTTCGTAATGAAACTATTTTTCTTTTTTTTTTGATATTACACTTTATGGTATACCTGGCATATTTATACCTTCTTAAATATGCAGGAAACCTACTCAAACTGCCACACAACACATAACAAACTGCCTTTACATTATGGTGAGTTTCTTAGAGTTAGAAGGAGTTGTAGCTGTAGAATGGATTTCTTAAAGAAAGCTAAAATGTCCATTCAAGAGTTTTTAGGCTATGGCTATGAAGTGCTAGGATAAAATAGAGGAGAAATATATAACACTGATAGATAAAGTTATACCTTTAGTGGTAAGTCAGTAGAATTTAATGTTTTGTGACAATACATTTTCACTGATACGATTGCACAGATTAATCATGTTGGAAATATATTATAAAGTATGTATATTATAAAGTATGTTTGTTTAAGAAATCTTTTTCCAAAATCTTTTCCAGTGGCATATAAGAGGGTTAAAATGATCAAGAATTATTTGTACATGGTCATTATATTAATAAATTAAAAATGAATATTACTAGTACAACATTTCAAGAGTGGCTATCCTTTGAGGTAATTGTGGTAACAGGGTTGATGTTGTCAGATAATTTGGTAGAATAAGTAATAATGTATGTGAAATCAAACTGATTTTTCTTGTGACATCACTTCAGTCATTTATGCTCTTATTGTCTGGTATATATAGAGTTCAGACCTCTAAGAAATTTAAAACCAGACTACAGGAGCATATTACAGATACTAAGTGAGACCAAGAAACTAGTGCTGTAGTAGTACTTTATTTCCATTTTCATGGCAGTGACAGTACACTATTAGTGGCAACAATACTTAAGGAATTAGTCTCTAGTAAAAGGGAAGGCTGTAATATTAGAGACTATTTGTTATTTGCTTATTTTAACATTTAGTACACTGCGACCATGTGGACTTAATAGTGAATGCACTTGGAAGACTATTTTGTTATAGGTTTAAGTTTAAATATTTTTAATTGGTCTCTTCTTCTACCTAATTTACTGTATGTATTTTTTCACTGATCTTTTTTTGATTGTGTTATGTACGTTGTAATTACATAAGTGTATTTATTTGTACTTGAAGGTATTAGATGAGACAATACACAGCATATATGTTTTGATAAATTTGTGTTTTGAGCGCTTACTTCATTTTATTACTTTATCTAGTGCTTTGGGCATATTTCCATGTTATAATTATAGCTACAAGTACATTTATTTATTTATTTATTTATTTATTTATTTATCTTTGTTTACTGGGAATGTCTGACTTTAATAAAACTCTTTTTCAGCTGAGGCCCAGGGAAAAAAGCTCCACATTTACATCAGTTTTTACATATGCATAGAGTACAGTTACATGATATCAGAAGGAGTATAAAATATAGGTAAGTGTGCATACATGAGAAAAAAAGCTTTAGAGATGCATACAGGAACATCATTTAGAAATAACATGTAGATATTGTATGATATGTGATCAGAGCAACTTGTTACATTTAAGATTGAGAAGTAGAGTGATCAGGAAAATGAGAAAGCTTGGAGCTACTTGAACTATTATAAGGAGTATTAGTTTTGGATTAGATGAGGAGAGAGTGAGAGAGTGATGAAACTGTGATGGGGCAGTGTGATAGTGGTTGACAGAGTCTTGTCACTTAGAGCCTGGGATTGATATAATGTATGTAAACAAAGGTACTTCTTAAGGTTGAGTGTGAATACCCCATATCTTTTTTCTGCCCTGTTGCCATCAGTCAGACCCCCCCCCATTCAACTGACACTACACAACTATTTTTTGTGAATTAGGTTCACAGGTTCATAGGTCCATAGGTAGGTACTAGGTTATCTGCCCGAGGGCATTTATAAGCCTAGCCAGAGTGTGTCAGCTTTCGCCACCCCATTGATTAATTAACTGATCCTCTGTCAAGCAGAGCCAATGAAGTGATCCCAGGGGTGTATTTTCTATTACCCATCAACTCGTCAAGGTTTCTCTTGAAGAGTGTTAGTGAGGTGCTCTGCCTGATGTAATTTGGAATTTTGTTCCAAAGCATGGGGAGTCTCTGTGACAGGAATCTATCCCTCCAGCATATTCTATTTATTGTTGTGGTGAGGATCAGCTCACTAGACCATGTGGCTCACAGTGACTTGGATTTCTTTAGGTGGAGCATGTCCATCAATTCTGAGTTGGACATGGCTTTGTAAGTCAGGCAGAGATCACCTCTGAGTAACTGATATGCCACTCAGTACAGCCAGAGTTTTTTCAGTCGGGCTGCATAGGATGTATGTTTGAGGCCAATAATCCTCTTGGTGAGGTACTTTTGTGGTCTTTCCAGCTGTTGGAAGTGTCTTGTGAGGTACATCCCAAATGGGGCATTGTACTCTATGATGGGTCTAATGAGTGATGAGTAGAGGGGCACTATAACCTCTTTATTTCTAGATGCAAACCCCTTAGTAATTAGATGTGCCACATAGAAGGATTTCCTAACTACTTTGGCAATATGATTGTCAAAGGAGAGATTACTATCTGCCTGGGTCCCCAGATCTCTTATTACCTCTTCTGTATTAGGGGAGCTTCCACTTATGTGGTAATTCGTGGGTGTTTTGTTTTTCCCAAATGAGATGACTATGCATTTTTTTGGCATTTAGCTTGAGGCCATGACTTTGACACCAGTTGTTTGTCTCAGTAAGGCCATTTTGGAGGATGTCTGTGTCAGCTGGAGAGTCAGTTATGGCTTCCAGTTTGCAGTCAGTCCTCCTGTGTTTGCCTGTACTTCTGAGAAGTATATGCTGAACAGTAGGGGTCCGAGGACCGAGCCTTGTGGGACACCACTTGTGACTGGTTTAGAGTCGGACCTGGAGCCTGCTATTCTTACCGTGTGAGTTCTGTCTGTAAGCCAGTTGGCAACCCATCTCATGATGTAGGGGTTTATGTTCAGGCTGGTGAGATTTTCTGTAATACCCAAGTGGGGAATGGTGTTGAAAGCCTTGGCGAGGTCAAGGTAGGCTGTGTGAACCATCTTTCCCTCATCTATGGCCTTGGTGACTGTCTCAAAGAAGTCAACCAGGTTTAGTAGGCATGATCTGCCCTTAACAAAGCCGAACTGGGTCAGGTCAAGTGTTTGGAGGTTCCCAATGTCTTTGTTAATGAGTTCCACAATGATGCGCTCCATAGCCTTGCAGACCAGGCTAGTCAGGCTTATGGGGCGATTGTTACCAGGGTCAGTTGTGGCCCCTTCTTTGTGGAGAGGAATAACCGTTGTGTGTCATTCTATGGGCACGTAGCCTGTGGAGAGGCTGAAGTTGAAACAGCGTGTTTAGGTGGGGGGTTAGTCCGTTCTGTAGTTTGTGCAAGACGCAGCCTGGGACACCATCTGGTCCCACTGATGCTGTGTTTTTGGCTTTTGAAAGGGCTGTTTTCACCTGCGCGTCTGTGATTTTTGGGATACTACACTTTTCTGGTATTGTTGTGGGCCCTTTTGGAGGTGAGAGGGGGGGGGTGAATTTGCACTGAATCTATCTGCCAGGATGTTGGCAATATCAGTAGGTTCAGTATATTTTGTGCTATTTTGCACTAGTTCAGTGCATATCTGCGAGTTGCCACTTAGATTCTTAACATAGCTAAAGAAGGCTTTGTGGTTATCTAGTGAATCCTTGGCTATTTTTCTTTCAAAGTAAACCTTGGGTGATTTTTTGAGGGACCTTAGCTTCTTACTGATACTGATCAGGGATGACTTTCCTTCTTGTGATTTGATTTTTTTCTGAACTAGTTTCCTCCTTCTATTGTATAGCCTGTTTATTGCAGGGGTCCACCAAACTGGCTTCCTTCTCTTAGAGGAGTGAGTCTTGGTTTTGCTAGGGATGGCACCAACCATGCATCCGTGTAGGTGCTCATAGAGTGCATTTGTAAAGGTTTCTGCATCTTGGGCAGTGTTATCCTTTAGCGTGGGGGCTGTGAAACTTACCACCTCTGTCTTAAGTAAGGTGAAGTTTGCTTTAGAAAAGTTTTTTACTGTGGTTTCCTTAGTTGGGGGTGGTGGTGGGGTGTGGACATCCAGAGTGATTAGTTTATGATCTGATCTAACCAGTGACAGTTTGACCTCTGGTGTGGAACTCCTGTTACCATGTTAGTGACAACCAGGTCCAATATGTTTTCACCTCTGGTAGGGGAGTTTACCAGCTGATCCAGGGCATTTCAGTTGATGATATCCAGGAAGTGCTGGGCCTGGGAATTTGTACTCGAGTAGTTTTCTCAGTGAATGGTAGGATAATTGAAACCATCCAATATCAGGGTGTTTGGTAGGACCTTCATGTTTTCCAGTGTCTCCAGAAAGGTGGAGTGGTGGTCCTGGGTCATGGAGGGTGATCTGTAGCAGGCCACAATTTGCATTGCAGATTTGCTTGATGTTAGTTGCACATGAATGATCTCAGAGGTATCATGCTGCACCACTAACCTGGAGGTGTAGGTATCCTTGATGAATATGGATACACCCCCTCCTTTTGTGTTTTGGTCAGTGTTCTGTGGCCGAAACTTGTGGTATGTGTTGTATCCCGGTAGTGCTGGGGTACTCTCTGGAGCCTTGAACCAGGTTTCAGTTATTGCACAGATGTTGACGTTCTCCATACTGAGGAGTGTTTTGAGTGCATGCATTTTGAGATTTGAACTCCTGGCGTTGAGTAGCATAACCCTCAGTTTTTTTAATTGTGCTGTTTACAGAGGTGGGTTTGACTTTTGAGCATTGCCTAAAAAAGGCACTATGGGGCCAGTATTCAAAAGCCTAGGGGTGACAGGTCTCTTGCAAAGAAACGCAGCTTGTCGAGCATGTCGTCCCAGGCTGACAAACACTGGATCCCCTTTGAATGACACCAGAAGCTTAGCCAATTGTTGAAATTGATCATTTTTTTCTTTATACTGAGGTATCATTTTTGGTGAGGGCAGGATGCTACTTAGGGTCAGGGTCATACCAGCCTGGGCCACATGATCAGTGAGCTCTTCCATGTCTCTTTTCATGTAGTCCAGGGAGGTACATCTCAGGTCAACTGAATCTCAACTGACACCTTTCTGTCCACATGTTCACACTTTCCAAATCCTTCACAAAACTCTCTCTCCCACCCTTCATGGCTGATTTTACCTTTATGTCAGGCTGATACTGCTCCCTAATCAGGTTGATATTTCTAAGACAAACACACTTAAGGCAGCTTTATGCAGGTTAGATCCTTGTTTTGCTCCACTTGTCACTTTCTTAATTCCTGACACAACTCCCTGTGCCCCACCATTCTTCTCTGCAGCTGTCTTATTCCCCATTTTTTCCATTCTGAAACCCCAACAGTTTTTCAATCAGACCATTATGTGGGACTGAGTTAAATACCTTGCTAAAGTCTAGATAGGCCATGTCTACTGGTGATCTCCTGACAAGTTCAGTTGTAACCCTGTCAGAGCTGCAACTACGAAGCAAAGTGGGAGGCTGTCCCAACTGCAAAGTCTTAGCTTCTATGATCAGCAGGTGCCAATGGTGTGTGAGTGTAGTACTGACACTGACATATGAAGCAGCTGGTACAGCTCACTTTTATAAGTGAGTGCTGATACCACATTTGTGCAGAAGCACTCAATGCATGGTGATTTAACTGCATCAAACTGCATGTTAACTTGCTATCATTTCAGAGCAGAATTAGCTTTTTCTCTCTCTTTAACTGTGAGTTGAGAGAAGTAGCAGTTTAAGAAATTGCACATGGGTATATCTTTCTAGCCATAGACCCTGGGTACTGTCCTAGAGGTTGCTGTACTCTAGAAATGCTACCAGATTTGCCCTGAGGTTTCTCTATGATTTCCCCCAGCACTGCTGTTCAGCTAGCTGGTCTGTAGTTCCCCAAAGTTTTTTTCTGTGCCCCCCCACAAGCATTCCATACTTGTTTTCTTCCAGTCTTTTGACACTTGTGAATTAATCAGTCATCTATTGAAGATCTCTGTAAAGTGTCAGCTGACATACTCATTAGATTTTTGAGGACTCTTGAGAGGCAGAATATCTGGTTCTTATGTTTTAATCTCCCTAGGTATAGTTTTCTCCCCCTAAACTTCTCCTGTCTCAATTCTGATGTCTGTTCACTTTTTTCATTCTGTCCTGTTCATTGTAGCATCTCCCCTTATTTTCCTTGCTGAAAACCAACACATGGTTTTCACTCACTATCTCTTGTTTTTCTTCATTTTCTGAGATTTCCTCCCATCTATTCTCAGTATGGCCATTTCTGATCCTCTCTTCCTTCTTTCTGTCATACATCTAAAAAGGTCTTGCTATGTCCTTGATACATTCTGCAAGCCACCGTTCAACTTTAACTTTTGCTGCCATTGCTGGTTTAGCTGCAAATTTTTTACTTCCTTGCACTTTACATTCTCTGCATCCCCATCCTCTCCTTTACACACTTTACAGGCCTCATGTTTTTGTTTGTTCTGATTGTTAGCCTCACATTTCCATGAAGCTAGATTGCACTGGCTTTTTTTTTTTTAAATGAAACTTCTTATGCGATGGAGAGATCGGACTGAAAAGGAAGTTCAGAAGTCAAACTCCATCCACTAAGGGCAGAGTTTGACTTCTGTACTCTACTTTAGCTTCAACCACACACAGACACACACACATACACACACACACACACACACACACACACACACACACACACACACACACACACACACACACACACACACACACACACATTGTCACGAATCATTGCTTGCTTAGTGTTTACTCAGTGTTGCATCAAACTTAGTGAAATGGTTAGCTGCCCATGATATATGTATGGGCTTTCCTTCACACTTCCTTACAGAAGTTTCACTTCTACCTCATATGGTGACCATACTCATTCTTTTTTTTTCTTACTTTTTACTTGTTCCTTATACCCTTGCCCTACCAGACAATACCAGATGCACTTTCAGTAGTAGATACCCAGGTAACATCTTCACTAGATGCACAGATCCAGTACAGTTCTAAGTATTCCCTCTGAATGTCTATGAATCCTCATCCTTTTAAGAGACTGCATCAGATTCTAATAGTGTCAATATATGAATTTTATGAAGAAACATGTTCAAAGTTAAATGATAGTTGGACTTTTTGATATGCTACAGTTTAACAGTTTGTTCTTTGATTTTATGCTTGTTTGTGCAATACCTAAAAAAATGCCATTTAGATCAACTAACTCCACACAACTCAGAAATGCAGTGATTTTGCTTGAATATACTCCAGGATTGCTAAGCTCAGCACACTCTTACAGACAGTGAGTCCATCTGCCTTGCAAAAGGACTGCATTTCTGCTGCTTGAGTACATGATCTGATCCTTTTTGGTGCTACTCAAAGACCATGACCATAGAGGATGGGGACATAATACTGAATGGTCAACTGACAACTTCCTCCTATGACTCATTTCCTGCTTCACCCCCACATTATGGTATGATGCCAACAATATTGCATTTGCACTTATCCTCTTCCAGTCTCCTGCTCTCTTTTGTATTTATTTATAAACAAGACCGAAGATATGTAAACCCTACCTGATGGTGTGCCTGTCCTCACCTGCAGAGATCAATCTTATTCTTTTCTGGTAAAGAACCATGAACTGCCAACTGGAAGTCCTGATTTTCAAACCAGCTAATTCGTGTTCAACACTGAATTGCTGCAATGCATATTCAAGATCACAGTTAGTTTAGCCTAAGAGGAAAACATCATTTACAAACTGTAAAAATGAAGTGTCACATCCCTAAATAGATATTTGCCAGCCTTCAGCTGTGTGCGGACATCTTGATTAAGAAAATCATGAACAAGAGGGAAGAAAAGATACTCCTTTCCAGAATCTTCTACCCATCTGGAACATACTCATCTTAGCACCTAAAATGTTCATTCACCCCATTCTGTTGCCAATCCCCCATCATCACATTCAGTGTATGCAGATGTGTGCCTTTGACAGATATGGAAAACATGAAGAGAATACTGATAAACTCCCACATCCCCTTATATCTGTGTAATAACAAAGAGCTGATATAATGTTCCCAGCTGGGATCAACTTCACATTGCTCTTCCTGAATCAAAGGCTAACCTATTGGATTATGTCTCCTTTCCAGAATCCTGGCATACACTTTTCCTCCTGAGAATGAAAGAAGGAAAAGTGTCCCATTCTATAACTAGAGCACACATTATATCTTCTTTTCTGAAAATGGTTACCATCAACCCAGTCTGTCAGAAGGACAGACCCCTAAATGATTGCATTAGCCTGCCCAGGAGCACAGATGTATGAAGTCTCAGACTAAGACCTAAGCATCAATTAGCAGTCGCAGCACTGCAAGAATCAGGCAAGGAGAGAGAAGGAACCTACTGTGTGCCCCATTTCCCCTCACATCTTCACTCTTGAAATCATTCTTGACCAAGTCCCTTTGAATTTTCAAAAATTAAAAACACCAATTCCACTGGTCCTAACAATATCCCCTGGAAGTATTTTAAGAAGCATTTTGCTGCCTAGAAAATTCCTTCTAGCAGTCAGTCTGAGTTTCTGCACTTGTTACATTCCCAAGTTGTGGAAAACAGCTGTTGTGGTGCACTTGCATAAAGGTGATGCCATTACTGACCCTGGGAATTACAGGTCTAATAGCCTCACTAGTTTATTTGCAAGTTGTGGAAGATGTTCTTGCTGAAATAATAACTAACGATATACTGTACATTTAGCTGCTTAAATGCCTGGGTGTGCACTAGTTCAGCTTTGTGAAAGGCAGATCATGACTGCTGAGACCTGTTGAGTTTTTATAAGCATTACTGAGTCAATGGATTAGGGGCATTGCTGTCCACACTGCCAACTCAGATCTTGCCAAGGCCTTCAACAGTATCCATCATTCTTGGACTTTTGACAAATCAAAACTTAGCAGTAACCCATACATACTTTGCTGGATATGTAAATGGCTATCTGTCAGAACCTATATTGTTAAGGTCAAGGGTATTTGCACTAGACAGGAAATAACATCACAAGTGGCAATCTGCAAGCTTTTGTGCTTGGCCCTCACCTCCTTGGTATATACTTTTCTAACATGAATATTGCTATCAAGTGACTATGGCTAACTAAATTTGCTAATGATTGCAAACTGGGGGTGGTTATCAAATCCCATTCTGATACTCAGATTCTCCATCAATGGCTTCATGAAACAGATGCTTGATGTTTTAATCGTGAGCTTACCCTCAACCCAAAGAACTGCAGCAGAGTTTACTTTGATAAATCTAACACCGCTACCAGCCACTTACTATAATTAACATTTTATTTAAATCTGAAACAGTTGTCAATGACTTGGGTACCTGTGGTTTAAACAGGCACTTCTGTGGCCACCAAATCTTTGTGGCGGTTAGAAAATCCATTAACCTTGTATAATGTATCCTTCTTTGTACCTCCACAAGTTCCAAAGAAGTTGTAGTTCCTTATCCTTCCCTTCTTAGGTGACCATTTAATTTAGTGCCATATATAGCATGTACCTTGCTATGTGCCTAAACCTACTTGAGAGACTTCAATGTTTCCTAACAAGAAAAACATCTCAGGTCCCAATATCTTTAGCTACTTTGATAGATTAAAGGCTCTGTCCTCCTATTCAGTTCTGTGCAGACTGCTGGCAGGTGAACTCTGATTAGTCTTAAGTGTTATGAATGAACTAGCTTTCTTTTAATTCCTTCTTCTAAATAAAACAAGTGGTAAATCACTAGACATCAAAACCTGTACTACCACACCAACAAGAAGAAATGGCCTCACTGGTACTTAACCCAGCTTATCCCCTATCTCTGGAATAGATTGCCCTGACGTATCAGACCAAGCACATCTGAGCGATTTTTAAAATAGGTTTAGAAGACTGGGTATGAAATTATAAATTTTAACCAGGAATACATACGGAAAATATAATTAATGACAATATCGTTAGTCTAACACTAGTGCTGAGTGAAGAGGCTGAGCTCTCTGTTGGTCTTTTTTGGATGTAAGCTTGTTATGCATTGTAGAAGCATATCTTTCATTAGGCATATATGTATCTGTATTTTCCATTAATGCCATTTCTAAAGGGGGATTGGAGTCCCAATTTCTACCAATTAGCCAGTATGAAAGGTAGAGGAGGATAAAGGGGATGCAGTTTCCTCTTTATGAATAAATTCCTAAAAAACTGTTTTGCTGATATGATGTTTACACTGATAAGTAAGGTGATCTTGATATGTTGCGATATCCATATCTCAGGGCTAGGTACAGAAAAATAACTCCAATGATACCCTTTCTACTTCAGCACTACAACTTTTGTCTGAGTAGTAGCCCAGACTCAAGATGAAAAAGGCAAGCTTGCTGTGACATAAACGCATAGTATTCTCTCTCTCTCTCTTTTTTACATACATGAACACACACACACACACACACACACACACACACACACACACACACACACACACACACACACACACACACACACATGCACACTCCCTCTTTCTGTCTCCCTCTCTTTTTATTCCTCTGAATCTCACTTTCTCACCATCTCTCAGTCTCTCTCTCTGTCTCTCTTACTCTGTCTCTATCATGCTCTCCCTCTTTCTCTGTCTCTCTCACTCTGTCTCTATCATGCTCTCCCCCTTTCTATGTCTCTCTCAGTCTGTCTCTATCATGCTCTCCCCATTTCTCTGTCACTCTTTCTCCCTCACTATCACTCAGTCACTCACTCTCTCTATCTTTCTTTCTTCTTACTTCAGCATTTTTTCTCAATGTGGCATTATGTCTACTTCATCACCTCCAGTTCTGCTATTTATTAATTTGTTAGTCCATTTTCCTAAGCCTGCCTTGAAAACCTCAGTATTATTTGCACTGATCCTACTAGTGGCACTAGATAAGTGATGTTTACTGTGTAGATATTTTATTAATGTACACTCTTAATCAGCTGCCGTAATGGGTAAAGTCTTTGTCTCCTATGTGCAAGGTAAAAGGTTCGATGTGGCCAATGTCTGCTTGGAGTTGGCATGTGCCCTGTGTCTCTGTGACCACTTCCAAAAAGGGTCTATATCAGTGGCGGCTGGTGACTTCAAATCAAAGGGGGGGCTGCAGGAGACAGCTGAACGGGTGGGGCCAATGTGAAAGGGGTGTGACCAACTAGAAAGGGGTGGAGCTATGCTCCAAATCACAAAAACTGGGACTTTAATTAAATACGCTGCCCTGGGTGCAAAACCATCATTATGAGAGTCCAATCAAGAAAAAATGAAGTGGAGAAGAAAAAAAAACATTTCAATGCATTGGCTGCATGACAGCTTACTTAATGTCTAGATGGAAGCAAAAAGGTTGCAAGGCATGAAAAAATAAATTACTTTTTAAATACATTACTAGAATGCCAGTCAAAATCAGGTATAAAAAACAAGCAGCACTCAACTCAAACTACTTCTCCTTGCACTGCAGTTCTAATTATAATTTGTTTAGTTTATAAAAGTACCAAGTAACATGCTGAAAGTAGCAATATCCCCACTTGTAAAAATGTTTCTTATCCAAAAAAGACCTTCTGCCTGACAACAACTATCTACTTGTTTCATAGGGAAAACATGATCAAAGTAAAAAATGAAACAAGCTCAAGATAAATTGCTTAAAGAATTACTGCACAGGTTATGGACCACACATGATAGACTGGCATTCTATTTAGATTACAGGTAAAGCCTGCAAAGATGACTGAAGTATCCAACAAATGTAATGAGCTTCTGAAAATACTGTAATCCTGTCCTTTATTACAAATACTGTTATATGCATTTCAGTACTTAAGGCTTATACGCTATCTAGTTTTGCAAATATTCTCTGCATGGCAACAACAAAAAGACCTTTAATGTTGGTAATTATTTAACAGCATGCTTATTAAAGCTTACTTGCATCTTACAGTCTCAGACAAGCTTACCTGATGGTCATTAAAGCATTGCTACTTAAATACAGAGCAACGGGCATTGCAATGACATGAATTTTCTGAATAAGAAGCGTAAATCAACAGTATAAAAATATGACAGAAAACCAGAATATTCTTCAAAATCAAGGACAGATGAAAAGCCACTGTAGTACTTGTGTCTATCTTGGATGGGGGGATACTCTGCACACTTACACTGCATAACTGCTCCTTGCCTTGCTTGGACACATCCAGAGTCACTAAGTGGGGGAGTGGGGTGCAACAAGTATGTCACAATTAAATGTCTCTGGCTGATGGTGATGGCCCTGATACATTTGTCATATCTCTCAGCCTCAGAGAGAGAAATCTGGACAAAGCCATAAACAGAAGTGGAACAAAGGCCCAAAAATGAGGACAAATTTTAAGTATTGCTCTTATAAACTTAGGAAGATAATAGAATAGTAGGTCTTGCATTAGAATGAATTTTCTGAAGGGTATGAAATCTGAAACTCAAATGTCTGTCATTATTTTCTAACTTCAATATTCAATGATTTGCTACTAATTTGCAAGAAAACTACAATTTTATGAAAAACAGACCACAAATGTGATGCAAAAATATAAAATAACCACACAATACAGCTGGGAACCTGTCAAAGAAGGGACACTTTTAATATTAGTAATGTTAATCTGAACAGCTGACAAAATAAGAGAATCTATATGCATTTCTGAAATTAAAAATAATCTATAATTGATTATTACAATTATTTAATTGTAAGCACTCCATGTTTTCTTCCAAATTTGTTATGTTTTTTGCAGAGGGATTATTAGGGAGAGAGCAACATTTTGAGCCAAAATCAGGGACAGTTGAGAGATTTGGATATACCTAATTCTATAAAGTGATTTATTTGAGCGTACCTCTCATCCTCTTAGTACAGGAAATTTGACATGGCCAAATATATTGGGGGAACATACGAACAGTACTAAAAGTTGCTCATGTATAAACATAGTCAGTTGACAGAACAACGATCTTGCTTTAGCATGCATTTTTCTGAAGAGTATGAAGTCTGAAACTCAATGTCTGTCATTATTTAGTGACTTAATTCCTAAATGATTTGCCAAAAAAACACACATTTTATGAGGAACAAACCAAAAATAAGAAGCAAAAATCTATTCATTCTGCAAAAATCTGGACAGTTAAGAGGTATAGTTCAGTACCATGACTTGGCTATTTCACCACATTTACCATCAACACTGTAATGTGCATACTGCTTTACTTCTACGATGATTTGGATTTCATTCAAAGTTTTATTTTACATTTTACAGCACTAACATTAATAGAAATCTGCTAAACAAAGCAATGCAGTCTCACAATGAAAATAGACTTAGCATTAAAACTTCTCTGCCCTTGAAACTCACATTCATTGAAACAGCATTGAAACCCACATTCAAAGAAAATGCATCTGGCCAGTGGCAGATAAAGATTAACTTTGGGCTGTTTTCAAATCATAGGCCCCTTGCACATGAAACATGCATGTGTTCTTTGATACACCTTCCTGATTGTAATAAATTATATTCCTCGTATAGTGCAGTACAGCTGTTAGAGGGCATTTGAAATCTATTGTTTTGAACATTTTTCCAGTAAACAATAGAACAAAATGCATGCACTAATAATGACAAAACTGCCCAGTTCAGAACATTTCCATCATAAAAGTCTACTCAAACTTCTACAGTCCACCAGTATCAGTAAATATGTACAATCTCTGCAGAAGTAAAAGTCATCTAAATAATTCCACATTAAAGAGATCTGTAACTAATGAAGAGGTTGCTGCTAGCAAATAACTTTATATTTCATTGTTTCATCTACAAATTAAGTGCCTGTTGCCATTGAAGAATAAATTGTCTATGTTGCAATAAAAATGATAAGCTAGTAATATTGCAATAGGGAATGGATGGCAAAATGATAACAGGTTCATTGTTACTAGGTATCTCCACCAAAGAGGACATTCTCAGGACTGCAGCATCCACCCTCTTTAAAAGTACAACACATTACAGTAATGCATCTATATACTGTGGGAGTAGAACCCACAGCCTTCTGCATGAAAAGCAAGTACACTACCTGTTATGCTATTAATGATACAAGAAGATTTACCATAAGCAGCCTTAAACTTCTCTTCAAGCTCTCAGCTCCTTGTAAAATCCACTTGACACTCAATTGTATATCTCAACTTTGAAGCACAAGAAATCTGGAAAAAGCCAAAATTTATTGGGGGGAGATCAAAAGCTGAAAAAGTAGGGACACATTTTAAACATTGCTTGTATAATTTTGGAAGGTTGCTAGAATAAAATGCTGTGTTACCACCATGCAGTTCACTACAAAGTCTTGAACCCTGAACTCTCTGCATTACAGTCGGTGACACACACCACTATGCCAACCCAACTGTTTTTTGAAAGGCAGGTAGACAAACGTAAATGGCTATCATTTAGTGAATTCAGTTCTCACCATAACTCTCAACCTCTTAGTTAGCACAGAACACCTAGACAAAGCCAATAATGTGGGAATACAGCTTCCTAAACATATTCAGTGAATTCAGTTCTCACCATAGCTTTCAACCTCTCAGCACAAAAAACCTGGACAAAGCCAATAATGGAGGAATACAGCCCCAAAATAGCGACATTTCAAATATTAATGTTATAAACAGAACATTGCTAGAATAAAAGGTTTTGCGTTACTATGTACTTTCTGAAGAATATGAAGTCTGAAATTCAAATGCTTGTCATTTTTTATTTATTTAACATTTGTTAACCAGGAAAGTCTGACTTGGAACAAAAGTCAATTTTCAGCAGAGGCCCAGGGAGAAACACTGCAGACACATATCTTTGTAAGATGGGAGAACACCAGAGCAAACCTATAAAAATGACATGCAGACTCTACACAGAAGGCACCCCAGGCAAGAATCAAACCAGAGAACCTGTAGCTGTCAGAAAACAATGCGACCACTTCACTACTGCACTGCTGACTTTGCAAAGATGCCAAAATACAGAAACCACAGATTTTATGAGGAACAGAACAGAACAAATATGAGGCAAAAATCTGCAACCTTTTTACAAATGGTGGTGGGTAGGGAATTCAGCCTCTTGGCCCCAAGGTACAGGGTTCAAGCCTCTTCTCGACCCACCACCAACTGGGGCATTTTACACACACACACACATATATATAAGCTTTTAATGAATCCCATATCATCACTATATTAGTCACTGAAGTATAATTAGTGTCTAAGAAAAACTGAAACTCCAAAAGTAACCAGGGTTTAAATTCCTTAATTTTTGTGATATAAGAAGGTATTCTTGATGTAACAGCTAATGATTTAAAATCTGTTTGAAATTTAAGAACCAAAGAACTGTGATCTGATAAAGGTCAAGGAAGTTTAGAAAAAAGGAAACTTTCAAATTCAAGTCATGTGAAATAAATATTTTATCTATTCTGGTTTGAGTGCCAAATCTATTATCTTGATGGCAGAATGTTAATAAGTTAACTTCTTTAATATTAAAGGTATCAACTAAACTAAAGGTTTCAGTCCATTTTTTAAGAAGTTTTGTGGTAGAGGATAGACGAAGGGGTATCTTATATGAGGTGTCAGAACTGTCCATAATACAATTAAAATCCCCTCCTATTATTAAATTGTCTTTATATTTATTAGCGATAAGGTCTAAATGTTTTTTTTTTTTTGCAGTCTCTACCCCCATGCCAGGAAACCAGCATACATTTACCAATGTCCATATCCTATTATTAAATTTCAATATTATGAGAGCCATGAGACCATCCTTATCTGCATATTTAAAGAAAATTTTAGGATTAATAATGTTTTTTTTCATAATATAATTAATCCTCTAGTTTTTGAGTTATAAGAAGAATGCACTAATGTCAGCTATTCATTAGGGTTCTATATATTAGTATCATTTGTTTTAAAGTGTGTTTCTTGAAGAAAAACTATCTGAGCTTTATTTAGTTTTAGATATCTTGATAGATTTGATTTCTTCCTTGGGTTATTCAAACCATTAGTATTTAAAGATAACAACATTAAATCAATATGTGCCTACAATTAAGATGTAAGTTTATCCTGTAGCTTATTGCTAATACACAAGTCCCCTCTGTTATCAATAGTATTATATAAATATATAATATTTCAAATAAGATGACACCAGACTGGTTTCTTTTATCAATGAAAACATGTTAAGCCTTAAAACATGCCTAAAACAAAAAAAAAAAAACTTAAAAATAGTATATATAACTAGTTAAACCTTAAGTAAATATTGACACACACCAAACATGGAATGAGAGTCATTCCTAGTTTGATAGATAAAAATGGATCTATCAGACTATCCCTCATAGCTTAATAAAAACGACAATCACCCAGTGCATAATAATCCATATGGTTTGTCTTTTGATGGGCTGCAAAAAGGCAACAAGGTGATTTATTTAGATCTGGTTTTGGAAGGGAGATTAGATGGGAGTATCTCTTCCAGCATCCATAGAAAATTTGTAGATGGGAATCAATACCTACATGCAACCAGTTGCCATCCCCCACATGTGATTAAAGCATTACCTTATGGGGAGTTGGTTCGTATTGCCAGATTATGTAATAATAGAGAGGAAATAAAAGAAGAGATGGAACGAACTAAGGAGATGTTCGTAAGAAGAGGTTATGACCCTGAGATTTTACATCAGGCTCAGGATAGGGTCAATAAAGAGTTAGAGGGTGGGGATGGTAGCTCAAAGCATAAATGCACATTGGGAAAAAGATACAATATGGTTGGTTGTAACCAAAGCAGGAATAACATGGACAATTCAATTTATTATGTATCAGTATATAATACTAGTAGTGATGAAATAAGAACATTAATTGAATACTACTGGAAGTATTTGTTAGAGGACAACTCATTGAAAAAAATCTTACCCAATATACCCCTTTTTTCGTATAAGAGGGGTAAGAATTTAAAAGATATGGTTGTACATGGGAGATTTTAATTACCAGTAGTTAGTATCCCAAACATTTTGAATGTGAAGGGGACGTTGTGTTGTAACAAATGTAGTATTTGTACCAATGTGGTTAAAACTTTTGATAACATCAATGGTATTAAATTTGAGCCCAAGGATGTTTTTACATGTAGAAGTAAAGGGGTAATTTATGCATTAAAATTCCCATATGAATTGTTTTATATAGGGGAAACTAAGAGGGAGTTTTGTATTAGATTCGCGGAACACATTAGAGACATTAAAAATAAAAAAGAAGAGAAAATAATAGCTGCACATTTTCATATGTTCCATGGAAGTGATGTAACTAAATTGAAAGGAACAATTTTAGAAACTGTTAAGTGGTTTTATGATGATGATAATATATTGAAGCATAAGTTATGTTATAAAGAAAGCATCTATATTTTAAAGTATAAAACACTTGTGCCAAATGGACTTAATGATTTAAATTGGAAATGTTTGCTTTAAATGTGGATGAGTTTTTTAATTAGTGTTTAATTGACTGTTAATTGAAGATTTTTTTGTATAAATGTTTGAGAAATGTATGATATTATTTGTTACTCCTGGAAGGTGGTCACACCGAAGCACTAGAGTAAAAATAAAAGTTTTGTATGTGCCTTTTTGTTTGGTCCACTGGGTGATTGTCGTTTCTATTGTGGTGGAGCAGAAGAAGTAGTCGTATTTATTTATCCCTCATAGCTTGTTTACCAGTTTCATCTACGCTGCTTTATGAAAATTTTAATGGAAACTATTATATAAGTATATAATAATATATAAGAATATACATATGCTCCTTTTACATTAGTTTTAAAGAAATAAACGGATTGCAATTAAAAGTTAAATGTTTTTATCTAGTATATGACATGTTCTTCAGCTCACAAATGACTGATTTATTTCTGTTGCATGCCTATAGTATCTTAAGGTTATGATACTGCTGTACTGATGCTGTTCTTATTAAAAAAGTGTGTAATTATTAGGCATACAGCAAAGAGGGAGGTGACAATCCGACAATCAAAACAGAACCCCAGTCTTTATCTCCATATTCCTACCTAGTGACCACTATTGTATAAGTAAACAAAAGGGTAGTGAGTTTATTGCATATCTGCTTGCCTTATAATAGGTAGGGTAGTAAAATGATAACTAGATATAAACTGTTAAGATTTCTTAAGAAATATTTACAAAAAGAAATTTTAGAATAAAAACTTTATATAACTGTGGAAAGAATAACATCATTATGAAACGTACAATAAAACAGAATACAGTAATATAATGTTGGGTTTCTAAAAAGAACAGCAGGCAAATGAAGCAAATTGAAAAGCAAGGGAGAAACATGATTAGTGAGAATAATGATCTGAGCAAATATGTGAATAAAAACCAAAGAACACCAATCTATATGAGAAAAACAGACAATATTAAACTAATTAGCTGGTCTTTTAGGATAAATAGATACCCCCTTATCTGTTTGAAATGATATTGTAAACAGAAACAACTTCTGAAAAACAAAGGGGAAATCAAGTGAAAAGAGAGCTGCTGTAATGGATAATTGTACTGATTAAATAATTCAAAAATAATTAGGGTCTCTAGATTGAATTCCTCAAAATTCTTAAGGAATTTGACTAGCTCTTTAACAAAACTTTCCCTCGGATTTACTAATCTTCCATGCAAGACTAATTTAGTCCTGCATGGAAGCGGCAGTTTAAGAGGAGGATGGTAGTGTGCCATGCATATTAATGAAGGCATGCTGCCTGAACTCCTAATGCTAAACGGAGCATGGGCGAGTGCAGGGGGCATGTCTGAGAGCAGAGCTCTCAGAATAAATGCACCCCTGCAAAGTAGAATAGACAAATGTATAAATAAATGAGCGAGACCGCTCATAAGTGTCCGCATATCCCCACCAACAGTCCCCATGTGTTCAACAGCAGCAGTACAATCAGATAAAACTAAGAAACCCTTGTAATTATCGCTTAGCTAAAGTTAAAGCAGCTGAAAAGGCTGAAGAGGATAATAAGGAATATATATGCAAATAAAGCAACACAGCAATAGTGTAGTGCTTAGAGCATCCGCCTAATGAACAGGCATTCCTAGTTCAAGTCCCGCTGCAGCACATATCATTTTCCATGTGAAAACTGTATATGAACATATATTTACATCTTTTTGCCGTATAACATGCATAAAAACATTTAAATGTGAACTGGATTACTGCATGAAATGCACATGTGAAGTGTCAGTGTCATAATGAATAAGGCACTAGTAAGCAGGTTTAAGGACAAATAAGCAGTAGTAAGCATGTCTAAGTGCGTTTTCACTGGGGTAAGCACTGCCTACACAGATTAAGTAAAGTAGAAGCTAATTGAGTATAAGAAACTGTAACCTGAGGTTAGCAGCGCTTATCGTTGCGCAAACCCGTGCAAAACTGCTTACAACTTCTTTAAAGTGCCCTAATCACTCTGGATCCAATGGCCCATGTTCTGCCCAGCAACAAAATAAACTGCCTATGCAAGGCTCAAACTCAGGACCCTGTACACTATAGTTACAGTAGTTAACCACCAATCCATCATAGCAAAAGATGTGCATGAGGCATCAGCAAACTGATTCTCACCACAAGAAAATCAAACCAAACATTTGAACTGAATCCATGTACAGTGTGAAGTGGTATAACCTGCTACATAACATAAATATGTGAACTGGAGTACTGCAATAAGGCCAGATGTGAGGTGTTATTGCAATAAATTGTTGAAGTTCCCAGGACCCCATACAACGTACATAGACATGAATCAAGGATACAAGACACATATATAACATGCAATGAAGAAGACATCAATGCCAAAAGGCAAATATCATGAAAATCAAATATTAAGCACCACTAAACGTTGCACAGCACTGCTACCCAGACTACTGGCAGGATACTACCAGTGGGAGAAACAGTGTCAACCTGCAAAGTCTAATCTTAAACAAACGCATGTTTGTCCCTAGCAGGACGACCCCCAAAATTCTGCTAAAAAGAGCCCTCGGGGTAACATGCTATGCCTTACAGGTAAGCAAAGAAGGATATGTATGTTTGGGGACTAAATGTGTGGGAACCCTGAAGATCCATGGGGTGAGACAACATACATGATGGGTCCTGAGAAGTGGAGAGTGGGCAATGTGTAGTGTGGTGAGATTCAGATGGAACCTGTAGGAAGGATGATTGATGTAGAGGAGGGAGGGGGTGGAGGGAATGATGGGTAAGACATTACGGGTTGAGGCGTGCCAGGGGTGGATGGACCCATTCTAATGGCACTGTCCCATGGATGTAAGCGAGAAAGGAGGGGGGAACAGGAAGGTAACTGAGACATACCATTTCCCATGGCAAAGCACTGTATGAGTAATATGTATGTTGTATAACCCCATGGAATAACATATATATATATATATATATATATATATATATATATATATATATATATATATATATATATATATATATATATATATATATATATATGAATTGGAGTACAGCTGCCATGGAGGAACACACACATATATATATATATATATATATATATATATATATATATATTTATATAAATATAGTGCTAATTAACTATTACACAATGCTAACCGCAGCACAGCTCAAATTAGTAAGTGTAAGCAATGTGTAGGTGAGCCAATTCAATCTGCCTAGTGGTATACCTCTTTAAGCAGTACCAGCCTCATGCAAGCAGGTCTGCCCATAGCTTAGCCTATTAAAAACTGGCCAATCACAGGGAAGTGCAGGAAAATGGCCGTATTTAAACCCCACAGGTGGGAACACTACTCATAACTGATTGCAACTTCCCACTGCAGGCAGAATGGCTGGTGTGGGTTAAGGCATTCGATTTAGAGCGCAGCGCTGGGGCATCCAGAAGTCAAAAATCATGGTATGGCTCCTGGTAAAACACAATGATCAGAGACTACTGCAGGGTCAGTACCAGGGCTCGCCGTATAAAATGGAGGCCTGGGACAGTCTTGCCCGTGACCTCACCAGTGCCACAGGTATCCCCTGAACTGGTGAGCAAGTCAGGCATCACCATGCTGACCTGAAGCAGTGGAGGGGGGAGGGGATGTACTGGAACAGTGGATCCAGGAGTCTCGGCAGATGCACAATGCCCCAGGACTAAGTACTCATTCTACTAAGTAGTAAATAATTGCCTAGCTTGTCTATACTATGGATAGGTATGGCTAAAAATCATTGCATTTCTCTGATGCTAGGCTGCAAAGGCTGCGTCATGAGGCAGGTTAGTAATCAGTCTGCATGTACTGTCATAACAAATAAATATAAGAACCTTAGAAAGTGTTGTACCAGTAGAAATAAATGTGTAATAATCTGTGGATAAAGGTATAACCCCTGGAGTGCTTCTATTTACTCTTCTCTCATATGTTGGCGATCTGTTCCATACTATAAATAGTAATGTTGTATCTTAAGCAATGTCACCCACACCGTGGTATGCAGATAAAATGGACATGAAGTCCTGCATAATGCTGGAAGTGCCAAGAGGTCAGTTATATTGTACAAGTTAGGGAAACTTAGATAGAAAACAGTTGAAAGCTGTACATCAGTTCTCTGATAGTGTACTGTGATGTTAGCTATAATATTTTGTCACACACAGCAGGGGTTTTAATCCTGGGAGTGCTACTAAGTTGTATGCATAATCATACCCCAAAACTGTACAGATTTTGATACAATGTTCAGATAGAAAGCTGCATGCATACTTACACCCAGCAACAGTACAGAATTTGCTAGAATGTTCAAAATGTACATTGTATGCATAATCATACAATGTTCAGATAAATGGCCCATATCACCAACTTGGTACCTTGTTCCTCTGAAAATCCAGTGTGATGTTCCAAGAATTGTAGGCAGCTGTCAATGACATATAACTGATATTCAAAAGTGTACATAGTCAAAGAATGTATACGGAAACAAACCTGTCATTCTAGCACCTCACTCAAAGTGTATGACAGCAACTCTCAACATATGTTGCATTAACACCTGCAGCCTGTCATGCCTGTATGTAAGACACCACTCATGTATATAATAATATATAAACATACCAGTGTACACTATAAGGCCATTGTGTAGTGTAATAATACATGTAAGGAAAGGACCACTGCAGTGACTAAGAATGTTGTGAAAACTACAAGGATATATTAGCTGCTAATTGAACTCTCTTTCTCACCCCTACCATATGTGCATAATATCCCAATGACACTCCACAACTGGTATGTGTGGACTCCAAACTTTAGTTGGTACATATGTCCTAATGGTTTATAAATATCCACATTTGTTTCTATAAATGTGCCATGTGAAAATACACCCATATTGGTGACCTGTTGCCATCAATGAAACCTGCATACTCCTGTAATGGCCACTGTTGTTCCATATATGCACATGTTCTGCTTGCTCGACAACTGTGTTAAATCTGGTGTATTGGGTTAATGGGAATATGTATGCATGCTGTCATAACTAATCCTGAATGCTGTTGACTGTTACTAACCCATATCTGTCATAAACCTGTGACAACACAACTCGTATGGGAAGGCCGGTCCCAGCGGACCCACCTGTTCCACCTCAGCTGGCCATGGCACCAGGCACCATCAAATCTGGGGCCCAGCCTGGGACCTCCTCCTCCGTGGGCCCTGTGCCACCTTTGGGTGGAACCATTGCAGGGAATGGGGCTCACCCCCTTCGGTGTGGGCGTGGAGGTCAACCTGTCACCCGCCAACAGGTCCGGGCCATGGTGTGTAAGGAGCTTGATTTGGAGTATCGAGAGTGGCTACTCCAGCTTGAGGGCTGAGTGGTGCTATTAGAGGGTGAGCCTGCCCCTCCTACACAGCTCCCAGCACAGCCACCTTTGGGGCCGTGAAGGTGCAGTGGTGACTGCCCATGGGTGGGGACCTCAGTCTCACTGTTTCCAGTTGGAGGCACATAGGCTTGCGACTTCCAAACACCCCTCCCCATCCAAGGTGTTTACCCCCCACATGTGTCATATACTGGCCCTGTATGCGTCTTGTGTGTCTTGTCTGTTAACCTACCCAACCTACCTCCTCAAATATATAAATAAAATAAAACTCGATGGATACACACGGTACGTAACTCTTTATTAGTGCCGTGTGTATCCAGCGAGTTTTATTTTATTTATTGTTTCTTCTTTATTATCGCTGGTTACTTCATCCAGAGTCTAGACTTTATTCCTGTACCTCCTCAAATATACCTACTACCCCTCCCCAACATCCCACTCTCACCTGAAAAAAAAGGGCAATCTGTTCCCACAAAAAAATCTTGCCCCATACATAGCTGTCCATTTCGCACACATGTCCACTGGACACATGTAATCTGGTCTAATTGGCATCACAATGAATATATGTTATCCTCACCCATCTCCCAGGGGTTTGAGGGTCCAAATGTACCTGCAGATATAGTGTATATGCACAGCTGTTGCTGTAGAAGAAATGGACAGCTATGGACCTTTCCTATACCTTTCCTGCACATGCCTAGCTATTTTCCCTACTATCTTTCCCTCTTTGTGCCCCATTTTTCACCACTGCCCTATCGACCCCTTTTTTTTTTCTTTTACAGGAATTAGCATGGGGGTAAGCGGCAGTAAGCACTGTTAAGCAGCGGTAAGTGGGTTTGCGCGGGTGTGCCCAGGGATAAGCTATGCATACACAGGTTGAGAAATCTGAAGTTAACTGACTGTAAGAAAACATAAGTAGAGGTTGGCAGTGCTTACTGTCGTGCAAACTCACGAAAACCCACTTACAAATGCTTAAAAGTGCCTCAATCACTCTGTAGCCAATGTCCCTTGTTCTGCTCAGCAACAAAATAAACTGCCTCTCCAAGGCTCGAACCCAGCACTCTGCACTCCATATACAAAGTGATTTACCACTAAACCATGGCAGATAAGCATAACCTTAAGTTTTCACAAACATATCATGCAGCACAATCAGTCAACAGTACAGGAAATGTATTATTATCACACCACATAACCTGTTAATGCAAGAAGTCTGGACAAAGTACGCCACACTGTGGGTATAAATAGGGATATATGTCAACTAATGCTCTGAAACACTTAAAATGTTGCTAGTTACACAGTTATATGTATTAGAACACATATGTAGAAGGAGATGAAGTCTGAGACACAAAAGTGTTGCCACTAGTTACTGACTTCAATGTTGCGATCATCCATGACAATTGCCAACTGAATGAGGAACAGGCCAAAATATGAGTTGAACATGCATGGACATATGAACAGATATATATCTGTAAATGTAGACAGATAGCCAGCTATATGTAGATATATATATTAATGTATGACTCACAAATAATCATATAACAGCAATTGTATATAGATACATACATGTGTTCATATGTATCTATCTATCTATCTATCTATATATATATATATATATATATATATATATATATATATATATATATCTATAGATACATATATATATAGATATAGTCATATGAGATATATATAGGTACATACACATATACGCACACAAAAGGTATCAGTAGCCATACGTATTTAGAAGTAGTGGTGAAGTACTGGGTGCAAAGTATATCCCTCAGCCACAAGCCCTGCAACTGGCACCTGAGAAATATGTAGTGTGGCAATGATTCCCACAAATGAGAATACTGACATTAAACATATACCCACCCACAATTCAAAGGAAATGACATGACACACAGGTATGCAATCATAGATAACCTTTATTCCTGTACTATACAATAATGTATGCCAGTACTGACACCACATAAGGTTTGAAATATGTAATCAGTCATGAATGCAAGGCCCACACAAAACAGTAGATGCAAGCAATGTGTATACATACCATACTATCCTGTTCAGGCCAAGGCCTTCAATTAGTACAACAGCAGAAACAGGATTTGCCTTCAGGATACGTAACAATCAACAATTACAGATGTAGTTCAGCAGCCTCCAATTACACCCTGTAGTCAAGCCCTAGGGGGAATAGTAGCACTTGTGTTAATGTCACAGTATCTTCTACATAACATTCCTTAACCTAACATCTCACTATCATACTGAATGACCCTCTTCTTAACAGTTATATCACTGAAAAGGTGCCATAGCCTAGGTTAATGGCATAGACCCCCCCACCATAAAAGGCTGTACAAGGGCAAGGAACACTGTGTACCACACACTTACCTCTGGAATGTACAAGGGCACATATGTGTTCTCCAGCTGTTGCCCCCATATATATGGACTTGGCCCAACAGTTGATGTGGGAGTCCATGACATGACTGGGATAATAGCAGTAATGCTTGCAGTAAATAATGATAGGCCATTACCTAACAACCCTTCCTGTATCACAGCAGGACAAAGACTGGCATATATGTGGAGGACAGAGGCAGGACCATAGGGCCATATTTGCATTATTGCTGTTACACACCCTGGACATTGCTGGTGTTACAGGATTCATTGCAGAATACCCTTATGCGAGGATACAACATTAAAATACAAATGGATGTATCCATGTACTGATAGCACTAAACAGACAGAATGCCACATATATATTTGGGACAATACCTGTGTGGTGCACAGACAAAACCTAACAGCCAATCCCCCTGGTATCATACGGGTAGGCCCACAGTTGAGAGCTATGCAGACAGACAACATTCCATGAAAAAGTACCATGCACATAGAAACCCTGTAAGAACAGCAAGATACATTGCACACAACAACACTACTCACGCTGTCTGTAGGTCTGGGACCTTACCCAAATGTGGATTTGGCCTGTGTCTGCAGGTTCTGCTGTAAGAGGTATTGCTACCTGCTGTCTGTAACACTGATGTCCACACCCAGGAATGATGTCATCCATACTGTAAAGGTGAAGGGACAACACCCACAGAAGGCAGCAATTTATAGTACAGGGTTGCCATGACAGTGGTTATCTGAAGTACTACACAGCAGGCTGCATGCAATTAGCAACTGGTGGACACTGACTGGTGCAGAGGCCAACACCTGATCATGTGCAATACCAACAATAGCATGCTGCAATCTATTCAAACAGCTCAATCACTCTACTGGAGAGACAGAGAGAGAGAGAGAGAGAGAGAGAGAAAACCTTCAAGAAAGTTCACAAAGCTCAGGGTTGTGTTACAGTGGAAACAACATAACAAGTATGTGAAACATATATGCATTTACTGGCATGTAGTATATGGCACAGAATAATAGGATGTATACTGTGAAAGTATGTATATGTGCCATCAGTACTTATTCCTGTAATGATGTTGTGCTCAACAACTGCACTGGACAATAGTATCGGTCGCTGTGAGCAGTGGGACATACCTGTCAAATGTGCAGACCAGCAGCGAATGGAAAAGATGTGACCCATGATATCTGTATTCTGTAAATTACTGTGGCCAACAGCTGGTGGGGGTATTGATGCTGCCATTATAGACACATGGGTGAGAGACCACACCACCTGCAGGACAGTCATGTTAAAGTGTAGCATAGCATGCCCAACTGCCATAGCAGTATAATATGCTTATCTAAAGTTTGTCACCATATATACCCCCTAATGTTAGTCTGGGTGACAAACAAGACAGCATACAGGGCTGGTATATGACACATGTGGTGGTTAAACACTGTGGATGGGTAGTTACATTTAGAATGTGGAGGCCATTGAGCCCCCACATGGGAACAAATGGAACATGGTGCCCACCCATGGACAGTCATGACAGCATCTACATGGACATAAAGGTGCCTGGGCTGTGCGCTGGACAGGAGGGACATGCATGTTAAACCTTGTGTATGTGTAATGCATGCCTCTAGATGATGTAGCACATACCCCATGTCACTGTGGACCTCCCCATGCCCAATACCTGCAACCTACCTGGGTGACAGACACATGTCTGTGTGTGCTCCATGTGGGGGGGCACCATCCCCTGAGGTGGTTCCACATGAAGGTAGTGATGGAACAGTAGATAATGAGGTTCAATGGTAGGCCATGGATGTGATGTGGACTGGTAACATGTGCACATTAGGTTGGAGTGGTGTTCCTGCTGGCAAATAACCCCTACACATACTGGTGTGTAACTGTCATGGAACATATGTGAGCTGTAATAGTCCACACAATCTCAGAACATGTCCAACAGCATGCAAAGATATATCCAATACTACAGAATGGCAGATGTATATCAATCACATGGCAGGCCTACCACATGCATATGTGGAAACTTAGTGACAGTGACAAAGGCATGCAGGTGAAATACCCTGTAGCAACCCTGCAACTCTAGTGTCCCCACAGTGAGCATGTCTATAACCACATAGCAGAAAGTGTTGTACAATACAATATATGGCCCAATGGTACACATACCAGACACATACCACTAGCGTAGTGTGAACATTATGTTGGAGCTGATATGGTGGCAGGAGACTGATATGTGTATTGTATTATGGTAAACTTGACATATGAGTTGCTCAGACATATTTCCATCATTATGTCTTTCAGGGAGTATGGCACACCTGAGAAACCCTGCATACAGTCCTGCTGAGGAGGAGATCATCATCACCAGCATCATCCACAACTATCAGCTGCTGTTCTCACGGACAAGCAGGGGCCAGCAGGAGAGAACAGCCATGTGGGCTGATGTGGTCCACAGGGTGAATGAGGTGGGGATGCACAGCCATACTTATGAGCAGGTCTACCACCATTGTAGTGACCTGCTCCGGCAAGCACATCGTCGGGTTGCTGCCATGCGGGGTGACCACCTTGCAACGGGGGGGGCATAACATCCATCCCCCCTCACCTGAGTGGAGGAGCTGCTCATCAGCCTTGTAGCACCTGCCCACTCGCAAGAGCTCCAGAGCTATACAGACATGGAGGTGGGTGCTACTCACACACCAGACATTGAGCATGCAGGTAAGGTTCCAGGGCATATCAGTAGACTACTGTAGTGTATGCATCTGTACAGGTAGACCATGCATATGTGAGATGTGAAGTATGTTGCTGTGTAATACCGATAAGCAGTAATGCGTAAACTGTAGTACTGTGGACTTCAGCTCTTGTTGTATTGTAATATTGCAGCCCCCCCTGTAGCAATGTCACAGCTGTGGCCACTGACATCAACTCTATCCCATGTCAGTGTAGGTACCTGTGGGATACCAGCAAGGCAGCGGCCAGATGTTGGTGAGTATGGTTTAAGGTTATGCTTGGCAATTCATTGTGCATAGCTAAGGTGTAGGCCATATACACATTTAACACACCTACCCATAATGGATGCTGTATATGTGCACTGACACAGCACACACCTCACTAATGGGATTACCAGCCTCAAACACATGCAATACACAGTCCATCTCAGACAACTGTGGCTACACTCCAGTGCACATTGCCCAGGCACAGCTGACATCTTCCCAACATACACAGCTATGTCATACACAGAGCAGTTGAACATGCTACATATAATGACATCCCCCTTCCTCTGCTAACACATGCTCCAGGGTCCTAAACCTAATCAACACATTACACAGAACATACTGAAGAGATAGGGCCCTGTCCTGGGGAATCACCATACTCTGGAACGGACTACCCATACATGTCAGGCAATGCTACTCATTGGCCCTCTTGACAGAAACACTTGGCAATTGGATGGGGAATGGAGAATACACCCTGGGTAGCATGTGTGTGCCACAGCCTGACAGGGCACAGGGGAATAACATTAGTGGGTGGTGCATGGCAGGGAACCCCTGTGGCTAGGCTTATGTAGGCCCCAGGACCAATAGACCAGTACTCACCTATGAACCTATGTGTACCACAGGCAACATCAACCAGGGCCCAGTCATGGTCAATAATGGTCTCTACACTCACCATAGGTACAGTACATTGTCTCTGTGTTTGGTCTAATGGTAATCTACCACTCATACATGCACCACTGATGATGACATATGTGAATACACATCAAGCAATCACTAAAAACGTGTCCACATGTGATTCAGGAACACACAGAGGCTGTGAGCAGCAACAGAAACACACCTGGCACACAGAGACACATCCTGCAATGGTGTGTACACCCGTGAGGTATGGTGCACAGTACATGTCAGGGTGCTGAACAGATGCACAGCAGTGCTGTGGACATGGGTGCAGTGGGTTCAAGGGGAGGGCCATCACCTACAAACAGAAGCCATGCACCACAGCCATGTATAATGTTGGTAACGGGAATTGACTACAGTTGCACTGCATGCTGTTCAGCCCCACATGCTGACATGTGTAATTACAGGTATGTGTGTGATACTGTACTGCACCATCGCCTGCTATTGTGTGTGTTATAGGGTTGTGGGAGCTGTCTGTAGGTGATGTCTGGTGGAGTGTATGGGTTGCCATGTATATCGACTGCATGTGTGTATGTCTGTGTGTGTGGCCATGTCTGCACATGTGTGTGTGTGTGTGTGTGTGTGTGTGTGTGTGTGTGTGTGTGTGTGTGTGTGTGTGTGTGTGTATTTACTGTTTAGCAGTGTTGTACAGGTCTTACAGTCTGTTCCCTGTTTTCCCCTCACAGGTGGTGAGGTGGGGCTGGGTCCGCCCCCCCCGCAAGGAATCTGATGTCACTGATACAGACAGTGGCCATGAAGATATGCTTGTTGAGGCACAGGAAGGGTCATCAGGGGCTGCCACTGGGCCACCAATTGACAACAAACACGTATCCACACCATCCATGCACACAGTCACACTGCCTCTATACACCTCATTACCATTGGCCCTATCTGAGGGAGAGCCTGTGGTTGGCTTGGGCCAGGACAGTGTGGTATCTATGGCACATGTGTCAGGACACAGCAGCCATAGCCAGATGTCTGGTGGGTATCACATAGGCAGATGTGCAGGGGTGCTCCTAGGAGCACTGCTGGTCATCATGCCTCTGACAGACGTGCAACATCTATTTCAACTACATGCATGTTCCAGACTGTCATGGAGGCACAGGCATGAATGGAACGGTACACCAGGCAGGGTCTAAGGGTGCAGAGGGCTTATCATGCCTCTGTATCTGACAGCATCCATGACCTAGCAGGTGCCATCCGCAATTACACCGAGGTCATAGATAGATGCTGAGGTGGGTCATTGGAATTCATCCACAATGTCATGTCCGTGTGTTAGGACAGGGTGGGATGGTTGCAATGGCCACATGGATGTATGCCAGCAACACCAGCAGCTAGAGGTTGCCGTGGACGTTCAAACAGTCGCAGCCACTCCCGTAGTGGCAGTACCTGCCCCAGCACTGTGGGGGGGGTGGCTGTCCACAACCCATCATAGCAGACCAAGTGCACGTGGCCCTGACCAGTCCCAGGAGGGACCTGGATCCAGTGGATGTCTGTCAAACTCGGGAGACAGTACTCAGTCTGGCTCTGTACCTGATACTGCCTGTAGCACCCCTGCCAGGCACAGGTCCAATGTCTATGGCTGGAGATGGTGAACTGCAAACCTTGCCAGGTACAGTATGCAGCTGTCCCACAATTCCCTGTATAGGGCAGCCACATGGAGGAACTGTGTGCATGCAGACACACACACATAAAAAACGAACCTAGGGCAACCACATACTGCACACACAACATCACCAGTGGCCCATAACAATACTCAGCCCCCCCCCACACACACACACATGTTGTCAATTGTATGGCACAGCCTAGGCCTCTGGCAAACCAACAACACACCCTGTGCATATGATGATACCTGTGCCACTCCCTGACATCTGTAACATCGATGCAGGGACAGGCTAACATGGTTCTGATGCACAGGGTGACTGTACAACAGTGTAGCAATGGAATGATGTGTAGCATGTTGTCAGCAGTAAAGTGAAATGGTAATATCTTGGAAGGTTTAGCTGTGCAGCCATGATGCATCATAGCTTTAACTAACAATGTTGTATTGTTGTCACCAGTATCTGTTCAGATTGTGTTGTGTTTGTCCATGTGCCACATGGCTGATGGGTGTAGTGGTGTCAGCAGGCCTTCTACAGTGGACACCAGTAAGTGTAGTGGGTGGTACACATGCCATGGCTGGGTACAACACACAGTGCCTTTGGTTATGATGCAATACAGGTACAGGACTGCACACATGGAGGTATGTCCCCATGCAGGTAACACATCTGTTGCACATGTAATCCCACCAAGACAGGATAGGCACAACCACACAGTGCTATATATGCAGTCTGCAATGTGGATGGTATTGAACACGCTAACAAGAGGGTGTATATCCCTCTCCCCACTCTACTGCGATCCTCACCTAAGTAACATGTGTGTGTGCCAATGCCGGTGGCATAGCCATACAGCCATACCTTTAGGAGGGTGTAAGGCACTCAACTACTGTGAATGGTGTAGACAACACCTAACAACCTGATTACATACACTGTACAGTATTATAGACAGCTATGTGGGGGGAATAGATACAACAGTAACTGCAATTATGGCAGTCGTGTCCACAACAGCCACACCCAGTGAGTTATAGCAACCCCAGTAGTGCTGCGCACTTCAACAGTGTGGAGGAGGGCATTGACACATCTATGACCTGTGAAGGACTGTATGCCCATGGGATGGCACCTGTGGTATGTTGGCATATGCCAAGCAGTCCTGGTGGAAACATATCCTGTGAACGGAGGTAGATCCTGTAACAACTACACACATTCCTACAAGTGGGATGGTGTACAAAAGCCTGCTATGATCTACATAGGCATTGTGCATCTCCTAACCCTCATCTATATCTGTCAGGATTGGGTTAAGGAGGTATACCAGGTTCAGGATGTATTCTCTGCCGTTGGCAAGTCCAACATTGGTAGGGTCCTGTGTGTTGAGATAACCAGTGACATTGGCCATGGGTCCATTGTTGGTATGTTCCATGTCCCTGCAGACCATGGTCATCAGGCTACTGGGTGGTAGTTCCCAGCTGACATGGTGAGATTGTGGATGCCCTTGCCAACATTGGTGAAACCATTGTCAGGTGTAGGGCTATTGGATTGTATGAAGGATCCCAGCTACTTACAGCACCTGCCCAGGGGGTTCCCCCAAGCATGACATGTCACTTGACTATACTGCATGATATGTTAGTAATGCCAGCCTTACATCCTACAGGTGGGATGGAGTACTATTAACATGTACTGCCCTTGTTGTGTAGGGTCCTGCTTATGGGATCTGCTAAGGTTGGTATTGTATTGTAGGCCAGACGTATTTGGCTGGGGGGGATACCTATCCATGCTAGATATATGTTGCTTGGGTCTCTCAAATCCATCAATGGTGCATGTGGACATATATGTTGTGGTTACGTTCCCATTTCCATCTACAGATGTATGTCCATATATGCCTATATTGATATATATGTGTTCACCTTTGACAGGGGGACAATCATTCCTTCGAACGGCCCTTTCTGCAAACCGAAAGGACTAACCCATCATTTCTTACTGCACCACAGTTAAGAGAACTGCAGTTCTAAAGGCACCTTCACTGACACTCAAACTGCAAGTTGGAATACATATCGTAATGGCGGGGGCATGACTCCCTGCACCCCCCTCTGGGGGGGCTGGGCCCCCCACAACCCTCCTACTGTGATATATGAACTCCTAGTGTGCACTACAGTGGGGATAGGCAATTATTCCCCATCCCCACTATAGTGGCATCTGCAACCAAACTGCCTAATCTGCAATGAGCGAATGCCTAGTGACATTCGCACATTGCACATTCGATGCATGTATTGCAGGATTGTGCAATGTTGAGAACATACTTTAGGCCTACCAGCTTCTGGACACATGGATTTCTCCCTTTGAAATGTGAGCCATATATATGCTGACATATATGCATTCCTAGTGCTGTCTATATCTGGACATGTGGAGATATACAAATATATCGATAGCTGTATCCGTATCTATGTATATATGTATTTATTGGCATATATATATATATATATATATATATATATATATATATATATATATATATATATATATATATATATATATTTATATGTAATATATATATATATTATTTATTTATTATTATTTATTATTATTAGTTTGATTACCGGGGAAGTCCACTGGGCCAAGAAGTGCCCATTTTCAGTGGAGGCCCGGGGAGAAAAGCTCCATGAACAATTTAATACAATATTGGATACAAAATGAAGAATAAAGGTTGCAAAGTGAAATACCATACAATATAGGTTTGCAAAATACGAATAAAGGTTACAAAGTGAAAAAAACAAGAATTGGATTCATACATTTGAGACATAATATACATTATGAGACAGTTAAACAAATTGAGACAGTTTAACATCTTGACTACAGAGATTTTTTTTTTTTAAACAATATTTACATGTTAGGGGTCAGCAGTTAAAGTCTGCTGGTTCTAGATCTTTTGAGTCATAAGAATAAGAAAGAGAGTATAGTGGAGAGGGGGTAAGGGGAGCTTAGTGGGGAGTCCCGGGCCATGTTCTGGCCAGCAACAAGTTAAACAACTCTGGCAAGGTTCAAACCAAGAACCCTGCACACCCTAGACAGACTGATATATATATATATATTTATATGTATATGTATATAGATATGTCTATACCTATATCTACATATATAGATATGTTATATCCATTCAGTTATGAATATATATATATATATATATATCTATATATATATATATATATATATACATACATACACACACACACACACACACACACACACACACACAAATACATGTACATCGTGGAATACATTCCCTGTAGTGTTGTATACCTGGGCTGGATGATATGTATATGGAAACATCATGATTATGCATATCTGCCATGGCTTGTGTATGATGTGCAGGGTCCTGGTTACAAGCCTTGCAGGATCTGTTTATTTTGTTGCTGGGCAGAACACACAAACCTGCTTACAACTGCTTTACAGTGCCTTAATCACTCTCTATCCAACGGGCCATGTTCTGGCCAGCAACAAGTTAAACAATTCTGGCAAGGGTCAAACCAAGAACCCTGCACACCCTAGACAAACCGATGTACCATGACAGGTACACAGATATTCAATGTTTCAGAAACATATCAGCCAGTCCTGTCATGCAGCAGTGCAGAGAATGTATCTAGATGTCTGCGTGTGTCTCTATAGTGCAACCTTAACAGATACAACATACCCATATATGTATAGATACACATGTATTCAAATATATATGTTCTTTTACTAACTCTATATACATATATATCACTATCTATGAGCCTATACCTATATATCTGTTAGCAGATACATATATCTATATAGGTATATATGGCCATACATCTGTAGATAGCAATTGCAGATTCACAAATACACCTATGTCCACATGCACCATTAATGGGGTTGAGAGGCCCCACACACTATACGTCTTGTACGAATACGCATCCCCCCACAGCCAGATACCTGTGCCCTGCAATTCACTACCAAGTACAGTCTGCCTCCCACAGGACATGTAATATGTGGAAGCCGTCAACGTCCCCAGGATACAGATACACATACACATATATGCTGATACAGATATACATATATATGTATATGTATATATATATATATATATATACATATATATGTATATGTATATGTATATATATACATGTGACTACACATACACACGCAAATATATGTACAGTAAGATATGTATGTAGGAGGTGCACACAATATGGAACAGCCAGTATGCCTACAGTTAACACCTGAACAACTTGACACTGTATGGGCTAAACATACTAATGTCAATGATTGCCTGCAACATATACCCATAGAAAGGTCATACGAAAGACACCATACAGAGGTTTGCAGAAATGGGACTCCTCTAATTGTGTACCATAATGGTCCTATATGTCATATCATATCACTGTTCAAATACTGACAACCATATAAATGGAGTACTGCAACTGTGAAACAGTTACACTTATATAGTAATCTGGAAAGGTTCACAACTGTTGCAGTCCAAGCCAAGCTCTTCAGAATGTACAATAGTGCTGACAGACTGGGATACAGGGTACCACACAATCAATAGTATGTACTGCAGTTGTGTAGTTCAGCAGTCTCTATCTACACTCTGTACAAACTCCGTAGGAAGTAAAGACATTTTGTGATCAAATGGGTTGTACCCAGAACATAACAAGGCATAACGCACAGAACAGTCTATATTGCAGGAGGCAGTAGGCTTGCAGTACCCCAAGTCATGTAATTAATTGCAATATAGGTGGAGTATGCAGTACTGTACATCCACATACCTTGTGGCAGCTCACCCTTGATACCCCCACATTTGTAACAGCCTAGGTCATTTATGGTGTTCCCCACCTGGACTCAGTAATACAAGACCATATACCACTGTTACATACACTGGCCTCTGCAGTGCATAAGGGTGCAGATGTGTTGTGTAGGTGACGCCCATACATATATGGCCCCAGCCCCAGTGTATGTGCTGGGGATACAACAGCAGTGCACTAATAGCAGCAATGGCAGTGTGAGATACTCACAGTCCACTACAGAACAACCCCAAACAGCATGACAAATGTGCACAGCTTGTTATGTAGATGGGGGACAGAAGCTGGAACACAGGCATATATGTGGAACGCTGTTGCCATACACTAAGCAAGGTGCTGGTGTTACAGCATAGTCTGCAACATACCCTTAGTCAGGGAATTGAGGTTAGATATAGACATGGATGTAGCCATGTACTGGTAGCATGCAACACACACACACTGCCAGTGTCATATCTGACACAGGGCTTGTGTGGTGGACAGACAACACATGATAGGTATACCTCTGCTCAGCAAGAGGTTAGGCCCACATTAGTGAGCTATGCAGACAGACTGCATTCCAAGGTACACTAGTATGTACAAACGCACACCCTGTAACACCAGTACTATGCAAAGCATTATACAACTCTACCCACAGTCTGTCTGTAGTTCTGAACCTCTTACAAATATGTGTCTGCTCTGAGTGCGCAGGTTCTCCTGTAAGAGGTATTGCTACCTGCTGCCTGTATCACTGATAGCCACACACAGGACAGATGTCCATCACACAAGAAATGTAAAGGGAACATGGCCACATGCTGTAGGGATTTATAGTGGGTGGTTGCCATGACAGTGGTAATTCAATGTAGTACACATGTGTCATTATACATATATATATATATATATATATATATATATATATATATATATATATATGGCTATCTGGATAGGTATATGTACATATATTTCCACCATATTTCCTGGACATAGAGTGTAGCTGTACCCCAGCCCCTACAGTCCCAATGTCGTAGTACAAGAGGATGTCAGGTATGTATAGCAGGTATATTACTAGACTGTTGCTACTGTCATTGGGATTGTCTTCACAGACATGGTGTGTGTGGATGCTAAAATCTGCTTATAACATGTGTGCCATTGGCTACTGACAGACATCCTAAGGAAATCATTGTAAAGTACCGCTGCTAGCATGTAATGCCCCTGTGGAGTGCAGCAGAGATTCTGGCCACTATAAATGGAACTTTGGACACAGCCTGTACAGTCCAGAGGTATACACATATTCCCTTAGTCCACCACATGTGTACCAGGCCTGAGAATATGGATGTAGACAGGCATGTAGATGGGTATAACACAAAACGACTGGTATACATTTGGCACCATAAGTGTTGGATTCACACACAACTGTCTGGCCTGACACATAATGACTGTTGGTACAGGGGTGCCATGGACACATACTACCCACTAGATATTGACATACATCTGTACAACATCCCACTGCTCTGTCTGACATACATGATGTTTAAGGGAGACCCGGCAGCAGTACATCTGGCAAGTATCTGCACATGACATTCCACTGGTTAAGTACACTAAGCTGCTAGGCATGTAACAATGCACTGTGCAGGCTACAGGCAGACTGGCTCAACACAGGCCTACATCTCGTATGGGAGAATGCACATGTACCTGCATATATAACAGGATCAACAGCCATGTTACAGCTCAGGGTAAGATACACCTGTATGACAGTGCATAACCACAACCAATATGAACACACCCACAGCCACATATGTTAAGCTAGCATAATATTACAGCATATAGACTATCTGTTCTACATCATCGTCATATGTGCCACTCACAGAATGTCCCTACATATACTGGGCTGCTACACAGTTTGGTCTGATGGCTGTCTGTGGTATGGGACATGTGTGTGTATGGCCCTACAAACATGTACGGCAAAGAGGTACCATACACTGGGGCAGCATGTAACATCTGATAGAAGGGGAGCTAGGACAATGACATCTACCACAGTCTGTACACAGGCTAAAGTACATATTAACAATACACACACTGCCGACATTCACCATCACTGCACAGACCTCAGTACTGAACAAACATCCACAGAATGTCCAGCTTATGTCATGAAATATAACCACTAATGTACATGACATGTGTAGCAATCTGATATATCACTGGCTTGTTATCAGATATGATGACACTATTTATGGTGTACAGCACATATGCACCACTTCATGCACGCCATATGTACAAACGTTGACAGTGGTGTGGCTGACAGCACATACACAGGGCCAGTATAGACATGTTTCTGTGATAACCTTGTATATTTTCCATTGTAACGGTGTTTGTTGCAACATATGTCCTATGAGGGATATGAAGTCAGTAACTTTCATGGCCTTCACCATCTACAGACTGCAATCCTCACACTACCATCTGCATTCCACAGAGAAATGCACTGTGGCTAACACATGAAACCATAGGCACAACACTGCCCAGTCTGCAGATGACCCTGCAGATGGGGATTCTTCATATAAATGGAACTGACATGGCAGGTATTACTACATATACGACAGGCATATCCAGACAAACACTGTTAAACCAACATTACTCCAAATGCAGTATAGCAGCACTTACAGTCTGGAGTCAGGTCAGGCACATCCCCCTCCTGTTTGTTGCCCACTTTCCACAGTGTATGTTGTTAGAGGTAAATCCCCAATCCATCTGAGATGCTGTTTGCCAAACAACATATCTAGTTCCTGCTCACAATGACTGAAAAGGCCCAACACCACCATGATGTTCCTAGGTATTGGAGTGTGTTTTCATGCAATTGGCTATGGGATTCTTACCACAGCTGTTCCACATGCAATCAGTTAGGGGAGGGCTGCAATTCATGCAGAGGCCATCAGCTGATCATGAGCATCATGTAAAATACACATGCTACTGCCTAAGCAAGGCAGGTATGGGTCTCCACATCCACCAGAGAGGGAGTGGGGGAGGCAGACAGAGGCAAATACATGTCAGGGAGGGGTGGGAGTGTAAAACTGAAGCATGTTTTTGTCACACACCTACCAGCATAGGGTATCAAACCCCCCAACAACTATGTAGTGCTATCACAGTTCGATGCAGTTATTGGATGCACCACAAGGGTTATTTGATGTGGAGCACTCAGAACATATATGTGAGGGTGAGTGACAACTGCAACAGGAATACAGTAGATATACGGTAGGTGTTGTACACGTGCCTGTCTGCATGAACAGGTGCCAGCATCAACACAGGCACACTCACACAGGGACACACGCACATTGACACACTTGGCAGGGCTAGGAGTGCAACTTATCACTAGTGGGATTGCCACAACACATCAATGTGCAGGTATCACATGCACCACATGCATAATACGGAGGCCGTATGGGCAAAGAGTATGAGGAGATGTCAGACATCAGATAGCATGCTTCAGTATGCCCTGGGGGGTTGTAGTGAGTGTGGATGTGGACATACAAACCATACAACACACACACACGAACACACAGGGTGCCAGCTCTAACATGCATGGGTGCATATCTACACGGGTATGTGGTGGTCAACTGTGCCAGCAGGCTGTACAAGGGTAGGCGAAGGGAATACCTTGGCATCAGGCCACATGACAATGGTCTGCATTGTGGCTCAGGCCTGTAGTTACTGCATTTGCCCACACAGGTTGGTATTGTATCCCCCATCCAGACACCTGGGTAATTATTGTATGTGGCCAATGCTGTTCACCACATGCCATGTATGTGTCCCTTAGTCCATGACATGGATGGTGTCTGGGATGTGCACATCTCCCACATGCATGTACGGTGACATGTGGAACTGTATCTGGGGTGTCTGGCCCATGTTGTGAACACAGATTATCATCAGATGTGCCAGTCTTGCCCACCTGCAGGAACTGGTAATGGGCAGCAGGTTTACCCTTCACAAACATTTATAGCATGCCAACAGCATTCCCTTATGTCAATGTCATCTGTCCATATAGGACATGTTGTCAGGCATGGTATGTCCATTGTGAGTCACATGTGAAGGCACCACAGGTGGTGCAGGTGTCCACTGGGGTACATGGTAGAGGTGCACTGTCTGCATGTACGTGCATATTGGACAGATGGGCAGAGTGACATGTCCTCTGTAGCCCACTGCTCTCACTGCATAGCTACTATTACTGGCCAATATGCAGTGTACTAAGCACATATTGGCTGCTGCCTAGGCATGTGTGTTCATATTACACATGGGTTGAGTGTGTGCACTGGGTAATAGTGGGGTTGCTAACTTGGATTGGCTGGCCTTGATGTCACATGTATGGGTATGGCTTTGCACCCCAGCCTCCCAGCTAATTTACATCTGTTATCCCTGTATGGTTGACACTGTGATATATAGTAGGGCCACCATAAAAGAAATTAGCAAAAACCCCTCAACATTGCCCACACACTCACCTCTACACAGGATACGAGTTACAAACACACACCTGTTATGTCTGGGAATAGAACCCATACCTAAATACTTTATTACATTACAGCACTATGCAGTTATAGTACACGCCACAGACATTAGTGAAGTACTGTATTTCACAGTGAATGACATCAGCAGGATTACCAAAGTATGGCATTTCAACTGTAATGCAAGTGACTAGCCTAAAATGCATTGCTCCCTACACAGACAGTGAGACACACACAAAACATCCACAACTGACATGTGTGGGTATAGAACCCCTGACCAAGGTCTATATTACACTACAGCATAGAGCTGTTATGGGAGGCACCACAGTGATTACTAGAGACATCCTTCCCCAAAAGTGTATTTCACATTGAATGACATCAGCAGGTTTACCAAAGTAGGGCATTTCAACTGTACTACAACTGACTAGCCATACATGACTGTCCATACACAGACATTGCAACACACACAAAACAAAGTCGAGTATGTGTATTGTATGGGGTGTGAGTGGCCTAAAAAGCATTGCTCTCTACACACTCAAACACATTTTCCAGGTCTAGGATTAGAACACCTACTTAATGACTTTATCACACTACAGCAGTACGCAGTTACAGGATGCACTACATAGTTTAATGGGCTCTCATTTCCCCAGAGGTGTATTTCTAGGTGAGTGACATCAGCAGCCTTGCCAAAGTCGAATATGTGCATTGTACGGGGTGTGAGTGACCTAAAAAGCATTGCTCTCTACGCAGTCAGACACACACATTTACATAGTTGCCAGGTCTGGGGTTAGAACAACTACCTGACTACTTTATCACACTACAGCAGTACGCAGTTACAAGACGAGCTACATTGATTACTTGGCTGTGATTTCCCCAGAGGTGTATTTTTAGGTGCAAGACATCTGCGGCCTTGCCAATGTTGTGTATATGAACTGCACTGAGTGTGAGTAGCCTAGAAAGCATTTCTCTCTACACAGGCAGAGACCAAGACACACACACATACACACATTCACAAAGTTGCCAAGTCTGGGATTAAGACTACTACCTAACTAGTTTATCAGTACAGCAGTACACAGTTATGGAACGCGCCATGGGGATTACTGAGTTACAGCTCCCCCAAAGGTGTATTTCACATTGGATGACCTCAACAGGCTTGCCATGATACTGCTATGGGGAGGGCGGTGTGTGCATGGGCCATAACCCATTCATGTAGGGGTTGACATGCCACATGTGGGCACACACAGGGGTCATATGCCACAGGTACGTGTATACAGCTACTAGGTGACAACTTTCTTGTATGGTCATCTTGCACAGCTGGCACATGCAACACCCCATCATGCTGACAGATAATGCTGGATAGTATATGCAGTGATTGACACCTGTGCCTCATGTATTTGGGGCCCTTTGGCTGTGTACTGGGTGGGACAGGCCCAGACGGCTCCTTGTCACGGTCACCCTCTTCAACACATCTATGCCCATCTACCTTTTGCTTATTATAGTGTGCTGTCCTGACATATATATCTGTATTCCTATCCACTGTGTGTGCAAGGCAGGAGTGGTGCATACTGATATGTGTCTGCACTGAGAACTGCAACTGCCAGATATGTCTGGTCCACTGTTGTTTGCTGACATGGCCTTCTTGTGTTTAAGTGTGTAAGCATTCCCAGTATGGGCTTTCAGTATGTTGTTGACTGACATTGCCTTCATTCCTCTAAGTGTGTGAGCATGCCCAGTAAGGCCATCTATATTGCATGTGTGGATCAATTCCAGGTGGTTTGTACTGCGGTGCTATCCTTTGTGTTGTACACTGACAGGTAGCATGCTGTGTCTGCAGGATATACATCAGTCATTTGGCATTGACTGTTGCTAGATTTCTGCATAGCGGGGGGGACACTTGACTGATTCTACATTTCTACACAGGGGTGGGGGGGCACACCTAACTGTTACTTTAAGTATACATAGGATGGTGGGGCACACGTTACACTTTTACACAGTTGCTAGGACTGTACTGGTATGTTAGGTACACCATTTCAGTTTGTAGTCTTCCTTATCGTGCTGGCTAGAGGCATACCAGTGTACTACAGATTGTAGCTTTCACTACTTACATATTAGTTTCTGACTTCCTAGCCTTCACAGCGTACATCCAACTGGCTGGCCTGCTATAGTCTGTCTGTGTAGGGCTGGGGTAGGGGTTAGCTATGGGGCTCATTCAGAGGGCATAGTACAGCATTTGTTTGCATCTGTATACACCTATCCTGCTGGCTGTGACTGTTGTTGGGTATGTGCCCCCCACAACTGGCATGTGGGAGTCACTTACCTTGTGGGTGTCCCAGTATTTAGGGTGGTGCTGCAGGGCTGCCTATGTCAGATGCACATAGTACACTCCCTATACATGGCTGAGCACAGATAGTGTCATGTTTGGCATCCCTTTTACTGTATGTGTGAGTCGGAGAGAGGTGTCATTCCCTACTGTGTCAGTGCATGTGCTATGCGTTACATCTTTGCCAAGGCCAGGGCATTCTGGGCATGCCACCTTCTGTCTACTGGGGCAGGCTCAGGTTGTTCCTCCTCCGAGTCACCCTACACCTGTTCAAGCCTTGGCACTGGTGGGGGGCTGTGTGGCCCTGCCCCATGCTGTACCTGCTGCAGCTGTTTCCGCAGGATCATATTGTGTAGCATAGCACATACAAGGACAATTTGGGTACATGTAGTTGGTGAGTACTGCGAGGTTCCACTGGATGTGTCCAGGCACCGGAACCATGACTTGAGCATCCCAAATACATGCTCTATTATGATTCATGTTTGTGCGTATGCGTCATTATGGAGTTCTTGTTCGGGTGTGTGTGCATTTCTGATGGGTGTCATCAGCCATGGCTCCAATGCATATCCAGCATCCTCCACTAGGTGACCGTGTGGGATGTCCCCATTGGCAAATGTCTGGTACAGCTGCATCAGATGCCAGATGTTGGAATCGTGGTAGCTTCCAGGGCAGCTAGCACACACATTCATTATTATGCCCTGGGCATCGCACACGACCTGGCAGTTGATGGAGGGGAAGCCCTTGCGGTTGATGTAGACCTTTCCCTGCTCACCTGGTGGTGCTTTACTTCATATGTGCGTGCAGTCTATTGCACCCACTACCTCAGGGTATTCTGCTATTTGGTGGAAGAGATGCATATTGCTGGCCAACGCCTCATGGATGATGGGGAAAAATACGTGCTCACCAACATGTGCTGACATAGCATCCAGGAACTGGTGGAGTACCCTGGATGCTGATGCTGATGCCTGTGAAATCCCCATTATATCCCCAGTTGGCCTTTGGAAGTTAACTGTAGCTAGTATTCTTAAACCTACACATACCTTGGTATCCACTGGGATGGGTACCTCTCTGTTAGTTCTGTGTGTCAGGCGTGGCCGGCACAGCTCAACAATTTGCTGTAGGAGGTCCCTGTCCACCCTATAGTGCTCCACTATCTCCAGCTCATGTAGCCCTTGGTAGGTTACCCTGGGTCTGTGCACTCTTTTCCGTCTCCTCAATGTGGGTTGCTCAGCAGCATTCACATCCTCACCACCATCAGCCTCTTGCACATGCTGGTTTATGATAGCAAAAGCAGCCCCTAACACTTTTTCTCTTGCTTTCATTTTGTAAAATTTCCCCATTTGTATACACCGGTGGTGCAGAGTTTTTGGGAAAAACAAGGGGGAAAGGTGTTTGCATAGTTTATAGTGGTGTACTGGGCTGGTCTGCTGCTTGTGTAATTGGATGATTCTGAAACATTTCACCTGTCAGCTAAGCTAGTTCTCCTTGATTACCTTCCTACTGCTGTTTTCCCTTCCCATTGCCTCTCTGTTTAAGCCTGTGTGTGCACCGTGCAAACGGAGTGCTCAAATATGCACAGAGCTCCTTTTTCCTGGTTTAACTTCCTTTTTCTTCCTGTAAAACCTGGTGCGCAGCATGCACACCCGCTTACACTTTGTAAAGAGTGCTAGGCAGGTTTAGACACACCCCTAGCTTAGCTGTGCTAAGCTAGGAGCAATCCCGAGCCACAGGTCTCCAATCCACTTACAGTATGCCTGACACCGTCCCATGATGTCACCTACATCCTAGTCTTGCATCCAGCTATTTATACTCTTACACTCTTGAGACCTGCTTCACACCCTGAGAAAATCTGGGATTCACTAACCTTTCCCTCATTTGCATAGGATTGCCTGCTAATGCATAGTTACATGTCCCATACTGAGCCTCACCCCTTAGCAACCACTACTCACTGGCCAGGGTGTCTTTTGCCTGCCATTGACTTACATGGCAGAATAATGATTTTAGTTAGAATGCTCATTTTCAGTTTATTTTCTTATTTTCCCCCCAATCCCGTTTGCGTGCTGCTGCCCTATGCTTAAACAGCTGAGATCAGCGAAAAAAAAATTAATAGTTGATTTTTTTATTTTTTTAACAGTTTGCAATGCCAATGGCCTTATACTTGGCCATTGGCATGCTTCCTCAATGATATGCAGCCTTTATTTGGAGCTGTCATAGCTCCATTTAAGAATTTGCAGAAATGTACTCGGTTACTAACTGAGTACATTTCTGCAGATTGCACTAGTCTTGCATGGACTATTGCAAGCTTCCTGGATTGCAAAATCACCTAATTTGCATGGATTTCTCCTGCAAATGAGGTGATTTGCATACCAGGGCTTAGTCCATGCAAGATTAGTACTGGAGCTCTTGTGCACACCCCTGCCGGCTTTTCCTGGATCGTACGGCAGACATATTGCCTGCGTGAGCTACTGCACTAATCTTGCACTCTGTGCAGGCTTTTGAGAATCTGGGGGTAAATATTCCGAACTTTGAAAGCTGGTAAAATGCTTTATGATTTAATACACCCCCTCCGCAACTGGTAACATATGAAGAAATTAAAACTCAAATGTTACAGGACATTAAAAACATACCTCTAATTTCCACCTGTCACTGTTCACTCCCAAAATAAATGCCAAATTTCACCCTCTGATCTTTGCTTTCCAAATGGATTTCTCTGCTTCCATACTAAGGACATAGCCCAACAGGTCTTGACCAGAAACCCAATCACAACCCTCTATGCATAAAACATTTTCTTTAGCACCCAATTTATGTATGCAGCTTAAACAAAATATAGGTTTTTGTACAATTGCTCAGGGTGTAAACTCAAATAAAAGGCTTTATACTTTAACCCACAATGATCTTTAAAGTGTTTCCAGTTATAAATCTATATCTATCTCAAATAAAACGCTTCCAGTTTTGACCCACAATTTAACAGAATGTAAATGCATTGTGTAACATACAGATAACGTATTGAACTTGTGACTTGTACCAGAACTTTTTCTTCTTTTTCTTTTTTACCTTTCTCTCTTCCTCCAATTCCCTTTCCTTCCCTTCTCTCCCATGTTTTTTTTATTAATTTGACATTTGCTTATTGGACATGTCCCTTTGAACCACAAAAAAAAAAAAAAAATCTCAATTTCAGTTGAAACCCAAGAAGGAAGCCACATGAAACAATGTGCATCAATGAACAAGCATACAAGTATAACAATTGCTCATCACAGTAAACATAGATATTCCACATAACAACAATGAAAATATAAGAAACAGTTGCAATCATAGAATAGTGCCAGTGTATTTTCTAATGAATGCCCAGTGCCTATATACTTCTTAGAGTTATGATGTGTATAATTAGATGAGAGATGACTGCACAGCAAAACACAAATAGAGTAGTATATTAATATTATACTATAATATATATATAATATAATATAATTATTATACTATTATGAGAGATATTAAGTGAAAATAACTGGGCCATTTAAGGATCAATACATTTTGTTAATGACACACACTGTCTACAACAATAAATCACTAATCACAACCTTGGTATGACATATAGGGCAACTCAACAACTGATATCAGAAATAAATTGTAATATGATGTCAACAGCACTCATGTATGTATTACAATGTAACTCAACATCTTTAGTGACTAATATTTAAACAAGCCAGCAGCCAGAAGCTGCATAAAGTATAGCTATACATAGTTAATATACCATATTGCACCCACCGTTATGTAGCTCTGGAGATGTGCCTGAAACTGTGAAGCAGGGCTTTGTATATAGGTCTGTTTTATCAAGTCATCACTACAGCTATAGACATAAAGCAGGTTGCACAGATTCTATCAATCCATTAAGAGTGCAAGTAACCTCTTGCGTATAGAGGAAACATCGCTAATAAACATCACTTCACTTCCTGGTAAGCAAAGCCATCAGAATCAAGAGCTCGAGCTCTGATACAGGTTAGTGTAAAAGAAAGAAGGAGAGAAAAGACTAATTATAGCTCGTGCAGCTTCTAGAGTACAAACTAGACCTCACTATTCAGTGGAGTTCTTTCTTTTCCTCCCTTCAACATCTCATACTAAAAAGTAAGAGACAGACAATGACTTTCTGGCACAATCTCTCAGTCCAAAAAAGTCCACTGCACCCTCTAGAAGTAAGTCAAAGACTAAATGAACACTCAGCAGTTGCCTAAGTGTCCCAGTACTTACAAATGTCCAAAGGGTGTCCTAGAATGAAGCAACATAGTCTTTTAGACATATCCCCACCCCATCACATATACCACACACACCACACACACACGCACACACACACACAAATGCACATTCACACACACACACACACACACACACACACACACACACACACACACACACACCCTTGCTCCATACCTCAAAGTCAAGAAGTCGCATACTTGTCCATAACACACCCATCCAAAGCCCGCGATGAGAGCAACTCCTTCCCAAGAGAGCAGAGCAGCAAACCCAGCCTGCGGACGTTGCAGTCCGATCCTCCTTCAAGTCTATGCAGTTGTAACTGCATAGACTTCTGGGATAATGCTGCTGAATGCTCTCTTCCTAATCCAGACTGCTGGTAAGAAAGTCTGGATTCTGTGTGCATGCCCCAGACTGGTTCACCAGCAGTCTGGATATCGGGAAATAATGTGAGTGCGCATGCGCGATGTTCCACGACTCGCATTTGTTTTCATTTTTGTATTTTCTTTTCTTTTTTATTTTTGTATTTTCTTTCTTTTTTCTTTTTAGCTGGGGGACTGCAGTCCTGCAGTCCAATAGCACGAGCCACCCCTGGTGTATATCACATAGTCGAAGTCTTATAACTTGTAACACGTAATGTTTGTACCATTATGTTCTAAGTTACAAAACTTTGACTATGGATAAAAAAAAAAAAAAAACGGAAAACTAAGTAAACTGTTTTACCCCCCATGTGGGGGGGGGTTGTGCACCCCACACCCCTCTGCTTAAATATACCAACTCCGAGACCGTAACCCATTGAACAAAATGGAAACATCCACTTATGGAAATTTCCATTCAAACACTCAAACTTTTACAAATTCGAACTTATGGTCTCGACCATATGAGGTTCAAACTTCGACTACATGATAGGAACCCCCCCAAAAAGCATGCTGAGTGTTTCCATCTCAAGCTCACCAAAGAAGGGAGCTGTGGGCATCCCTATGGATCCAACTGCTCTGGCCATCTACTGTGGTGCTCAGTATCCTCAAGATAGGAGAACACAATGATCTGTGTTCTCCTCAAGATAGGAGAACACAGATCATTGTTGCACACTGTGGCAGGGCTAGCCACTCAATGGTGTAAAATATGGTTCTAGGTGATTTGGTTGTGTTGACTAATATCACCAAATGGGCATGGATATTTGTCAGTTATAAGTGGGTTGAGGACCAGGCCTATGCCAAGGACCAGGGACCCATGTTAATAGTGGGAGGGGTGGTTGTGCCTCTATTGGCCAGTGGGTGCCCATCATAAAGCTCAGTGTGGGTCAATAAGCTACTGGCTGGTGGGTGTCCAGTTGCCCATCTGGGGTTATGTGGGGTAGCTCTGTTGAGCAAAAGCTGGAAATAAAGCCATCAACCTGAAAACATGAACTAAGAATTGCTAAACTCAGTGTAGGCTAACTGACAGGATGCAGCTTGGAAGTGGATGACATGATGCTAAGGAGGAGGCTAGACATCCTATCTATCCAGGAGACAAGACAGAAGGGCAGTGCAGCAAAGCCACTTGGCTGGGATCCAGAGTCGAAAACTTAGGAGGATAACAGGGTTGAAATGGTGTGGAAATTGTGAGGAATGTGTGCTAGTGAAGAAAAGAGAGCAATCAGACAGCAGTTGCAGGACCTACTAGATAAAGCAGAACAACATGAATCAGTGTTAATAATGGGTGACTTGAATGCACATATCTGAACAGACAGACTATGAGGACTGCTTGAGCCTAGGTGGGGCAACAGTAATAAATAAGGAAAAGCCATTATAGACTTCTGTCTGGCAAATGGCTTGATAGTACATGGTTCAGAAAGAGAGACACTCACAAGATCACATACAAGAGTAGCCAACATGCAACTCAGGTAGACTTCTTGCAAAGTAATCCTCAGTTTAACAGCCAACCCACAGCATAACCACTGGTTGCCATAATCAGCTGCAAGCAGTGGTCAAATAGGGCTCTAAGGTCAACAGAGATCAGGCTGAAGACATGGATCTTGACAGGAGAGAAAGCACAGCAGTTTGAGGAATTACTCAAGGTTCTAGCACCTCAAGAAGAAGAGGAAATAGGTAGAGTTGAAGAAGAATAGCAGCTCCTTAAAACAGCATGTGTGAGGACTGTAGAACAGGTATGCGGCCATGCCAGGTATGGAAGTAAAGTGCATAAGGAAAGCTGGTGGTGGAATGCAGATGTCTAGAAGTCATCAGAAGAAAGGAGTGCAGGAAAAAGTGGGAGATAGAAAAGACGGAACAGGCTTGGAAGGAACACTAGGTGACTTACAAAGAAGCTAAAAAGGAGCTGCAGTAGCAAAGGACAAGTTATCAGAGGCACTTTACCAGCTTCTTGGAAAGTGAGTCAGCAGATGGTGCAAAGAAACTCATGTAGGTTGCAGGATAAAGGCAGGAAGATAGAGAAGATAGACACCCATTATAAGGGATGACAGTAGCAACCTGCTCACCAGTACACAGGACATTAAAGGTCGATGAAAGAGTATTTCCAACAGCTTCTGAATGAAGAAAACCACACAGAGGCTGTACTGTCCCAGATACAGTCTACAATGACAGAAGAGGAGGAGCTCATCGTAGAAGGAATAAGAACAACACTAAGGAAATTGAAGTCAGGGAAAACACCAGGCTCAGATGAGGTCACAGCAGATATGATAAAGCTGTTGGGTGAGACAGGGGAAAAATGTCTCATGAGGGTACTCACAGCAGTATGGACAGAAAGCTTTATCCCCAATAACTAGAGAATAAGCATACTTGTGCCAATGTTCAAGAACAAAGGGAACATTCACAACTGTGATCAGTACAGAGGTATCAAACTCCTGTCACATTCCATGAAAATATTGGAGAGGGTGACTGATAAATAAATATGCAGAGTAGTAGAAAGTGAGATGGGAAATGAGCAGTTCAGCTTCAGATCAGGATGCAGCACATCTGACCCTTGTTTTTAGTGAGACAGATAGTTGAGAAGAAGCTAGAGATGAAGAAAGAGTCCAACTGGGTATTCCTAGACTTGAAGAAAGCATATGACAAGATCACAAGAAACTTTTAGGATTTGGGTAGTCCTGCAGTGTTTTGAAGTCCTAGAAACATCAGTAGAATTAGTGCAATGACCCTATGACTCAAGTAAGAACAGTGTTCGGTCTCATAGAGGGGTTCCCAGTGGGAGTGGGTGTGCATCAGGGTTCAGCTCTGAGCCCATTACTATTCATACTGGTGATGCACTACGTTAGCAAACAGGTCAGAGGGGACAGATCAACAAAGCTGCTGCATGCAGACGATGTGGCATTACAGGCAGTCAATGAGCAGCCTAAATGAGACTGATGCATGGTGTCAAAGCCATGGTCTCAAGCTAAATGCAAAAAAATGTGTAGTAATCCCCTTTGGAAAAAACAGAGTACCCGCAAACTACAACATAGGAGGTAATCTCCTGAAATCTGAAGAAGAAATAAGGGATCTAGGGACCCAAGTAGATAGTCAGCTTTCCTTTGATAACCATGTTGCCAAAGTGGTTAGAAAATCCTTCTATGTGACCCATCTGATCACGAAAGGGTTTGCATCAAGATCTAAGGATGTAATGGTGCCCTTCTAATCTTCCCTCATCAGACCCATTATTGAGTACAATGCACCAATTGGAATGTATCTGGCTAGACATCTCCAGCAGCTGGAGAGACCACATAGGTACCTAACCAAGAGGATTACTGGCCTCAAACAGTTGCCCTATGCAGCACGATTGAAAAAGCTAAGACTGTTCTCTGTTGCATACCGCTTTCTCGGAGGCGATCTCTGTCTAACGTACAGAGCCATGTCCAACCCAGAATTGTTGAACATGCTCCATCTTAGCAAAAACAAATCTACTCGAGCTACATGCTCTAGGGATATAAACCTCAACACAACAATGAATAGAACATGCTGGAGGGATAGATTCCCTTCGCAGACACTTCCCTTACTATGGAACAGGGTCCCGATCTACATAAGACAGAGCCCCTCGCTATCACTCTTCAAGAGGAACCTTGATGAGTGGATGGGTAACAGAAAGTTCACACCGGGGATCACACCAACAGCACTACTAGATAGGGGCCAAGGGTACTAGCTGCTAGTTCATGGGTCTAGGGAACTACTAAAGGGGCGGTGAATACCGCACAACATGGCTGGGTTAATATATGCCTTCGGGCAGATACCCCAGTACCAACCTATGAACCTATAAGAACTTCAGCAAAAGATAGGGGAATGGAATGGAATGTAAAACTTAAGGCATGTGAGATGAAACCGAGTACAGATAAGACAATTGTAATGGCAGCAAATGGGGGAATCAGAAGAAGTTGAGATTTGATATAGAAGGGAAAATAGTGGAACAAGTTAACAGCTTTAAGTATCTGGAAGGGGTGGTTGAAGAGAAGGGAAGTTTGAATGAGGAGGTGAAAGCTAGAACCAGAAGCACTGCAGCCAACTGGCAAATAATGTTAGGTGTATTACATGAGAGAAGATTGCCAAAGAAGCTGAAAAGTAAGGTGTACAAAACAGTGGTGCAACCAGTACTACTGCATGGTACAGAAACTTTTGCAGTGAAAGCAGAGTAGTTGAGGAAGGTAGAGGCATACCTCTCAACCTCTTAGAGCCAGAAATCTGGACACTACCATAAATAATGGAGGGACAAAGGCCCAAAAATAGGGACACATTTTAAATATTGCTCTTGCAAACTTAGAAAGTTGAAAGAATAACAGGTATTGCATTAACATGAATTTTCTGAAGGGTATGAAATCTGAAACTCAGATGTCCGTCTTTATTTTCTGAATTCAACCCCAAATGATTTGCCAATGATTTGCCAGAAAACCACAATTTTGTGAGAAAATGACCAAAAGCATGAGACAAAAATCTGGGCATTCTGCAAAAATGTGTAGATGAGAGGTCTGAGGTGATTGAGGTGAAGTGCTTGAGAAGGTTGGTAGGATGCACACTGTGGGACAGATGAAGAAATGAGGACATAAGAGCAGAAGCCAAAGTAGCTCCAATTGTAGAAAAAGTCAGAGAAAATAGATTACAATAGTTCAGGCACATGTGCATAAAAGCAGAAGACAATCGGATGAAGAAGATTTGTGGCAGATAGGAAGAAGGCAAGAAGGAACGAGGGCATCCAGGAAAGAGGTGGATGGATTGTGTGAGGAAAACCTTTGTCAGTAAGGCATGAGTCTCAAAAAAGGCAGGAGATTGGGATTGAATGGAAAGTGAAGACAACAGTTAATATGACAACATAACTTCATGTAGAAAATAGGAAAAAGCGGGGTTGATGATGATGACTTTTATCATATCTTCAGTAGTTTATCTACACTCTTGGGGTGTCATTCAAAAGTTTATTTATCTTCTGACTGCATCGTCAGTCTACTAAAATTTCCCTTACACCACCAAATTTGCTTTATTTACTGAATGGATGTGAAAACACAGACATATAATCCTACCACAATGGATGTGAAAACACAGACATATACTTCTAAAAAAATGCCTTCCTTAAAAAAAACCCAAACCCAATTCTATATTTACATTAAATGTAAAAAAACAGGCAGAAAACTAAAGAAAAGTAAACAGAAGTTTAAATATGGACTGCAATTTCCACTCACAACACAGTAAGCAAAACTGACTTCAAGCACTGTGCAAACCAAATCTATGGAATATGTGGATTATGGTGCATATTAAGTAAAATATGCTGCACTGCACATTTAGAGAATATGTTTTGAGACTAGTGATAAAACTGTAAATCATAAAATGGCTTCCTAATCCAACAGTCATTTTTTAAACAAAGAGCAAGTATTCCAAGTATATCTTTTTTGTGTGCATTTATTCATCTGGATTACTGTTTACTATTCATTTTAAATGGAAGTAGCATTTGTAAAGTTTGTCTACTGAGTACAGCTTCACATAGGACATTTGGGTTTTTAAGAATGGGCTGTCTTGTTTGTGACATTCTACTATAAGTCTGAGGTAAATTGTAATCTTTTTTAATATTTTATGTAGTTTTCATAGGGGCCGGAAGCTGTTGAAGACTGGGGGTGGAGGGTGAGAGGGGCACTTAGTGATCTAAAAAGGGCAATTTTATAACTCTTTACTACCACATCATAGGTTCACCTGGAGGACATTAAGCTTAGCCAATTCCCTTTTGGTGCTTGAATTAACATTTTCTGATTGGTTTTACTTATCCCCATGGCTGATAATTGTATATTAGCCCTAGTGAGAATAACTGATCATACCATAGATAATTTGAGGGGACCCATGTAAGGGATGCAGCATTTAAGAACTGCCTGCATCCATTAGTGGCATGAGGGGCAATCCTCGAGTACATTTTCTATTACAAGTAACACAAAAAGATAGCAGGAAAGCTCAAACAATTTTCTCCACTTTATTCAGCGACAGCAAAGCTTTCAGGTTTCTCCTTCTTCAGTGCTGATATACAACAAAGTAAAAACCTCCATTCAAATAAATAGTACAAAATAGAACATGTGACACAGCCCAACCAATGAAACTACAACAAATATTTAAAAAAAAAAAAAAAACATATATATATATATATATATATATATAGAGAGAGAGAGAGAGAGAGAGAATTTAAAATTTAAAATTTAACCAATACATATTGATGACAGACATAATTAGTACAATTTCTGTTGTTTTCTACATAAAACAGGTTTGATGATTACAGCATTATTGCCTGGGTAAACATCTGCTTGCAATCTTGTAATCCAAGCATACTCAATGTTTTCAAGTGCATTATAGATGGTGATGTAAATAATGCACTTGAAAACATTGAGTATGCTTGAGATGTTTACCCAGGCATTAATAATGCTGTAAGCATCAAACCTGTTTTATGTAGAAAACAACAGAAATTGCATTAATTATGTCTGTCATCAATATGTATTGGTTTAATTTTAAATTTGGTTTCTCTCTTTCTCTCTCTCTCTCTCTCTATATATATATATATATATATATATTTTTTTTAATATTTGTTGTAGTTTAATTGGTTGGGCTGTGTCACATGTTCTATTTTGTACTATTTATTTGAATGGAGGTTTTTACTTTGTTGTATATCAGCATTGAAGAAGGGGAAAACTAAAATCTTTGCTGTCACTGAATAAAGTGGAGAAAATTGTTTGAGCGTTCTTGCTATCCTTTTGTGTTACTTGTCTTTACGTTTTTTAGTGGATAACAGCTAACCACAGTAAGACTTTATTCTGTTGTACATTTTCTATTACCCATTCTTAGATCCAAGTTGAATTTGAATATGGACAGATGAGCTTTGTTTTATTTTTACGGATAGTCTGTTCTGGAACAGTGGTAGTCTCTGTGATATATATCCATCTCTCCACAACATTCAGTTTAGATGCCTGAACTATTTCTGATGCCATTTGACTTGCTGATGTTCAGTAAGTCCATCTGTATTAGGTCACAGGATGCCTTGTATGCCAGACATGTCACCTATAAGCACTCTGTAGGATACTGAGTATAGTAATAAATCTTTGAGGTGGTCCATGCAATACCTATTGTTTAGGACTTGTATCCTTTTAGTAAGGTATCTCTGAAGGTATTCCAATTGTTGCATGGGGCTGGACAGATACATGTCAAAGTGGGCATTATACAAAATGATTGACTTAATGACTGCTTTGTAAAGGGTGACAACAACATCTCTAGAGCTAGTCACAATCAGTTTGTTTATAAGCTGTGAAATATAAAAAGGCTTTCTTATACCTCTGGCACATGTTGGTCAAAAGCTAAGTCACTGTACACACAATTTCCCAAATGCCAAACAACTGGATCAGTACTCAGAGGGCATTGTCATGATTTTGACACCAGTTATTGTTCAGGAGAAACCTTCCTGCATGATGGTTAAGGGATTTAGGGATTCAATAACTGCTCCTAGCTTGCAGTAATCTCAAATTTAGCCAGCCAAAGCCCGTTGGCATTTCCTTTTACTTTTGAGATGTATATGCTAAACAGAAAAAGTCTCAGCACTGAACCCTGGGGGATTCCATTGGTGACTGGTCTCTTCTCCTATTTTGATCTCCTGCATCCTGTGAGCATGTTGGCAATCCATCTAGAGATGCAAGTGTTTGCTCCTACATTATTCATCTTTCGTACTACACCTGAGTAGGGGATTGTGCCAAAAGGCTTGGCCAGGTCAAGGTAATGTGGTGTGAACTGTTTTACCTTCATCCATTGCTTTGGTAACAAGAGTAAAGCTTAAAGTTTGCCCATGACTTTGAGCCTTGCACACTTTCCTCTGGGCTGTTTTCAAACACATTTTTAGGGCCATGCATACATGTATGCATTTTTTGATTCACCTTCCTGATTGTTCAAAACTACAAATTTAAAACACCTTCTAACAACTGGTGCTATATTATACAAGGAATATAATTTAATACAGTCTTCTAGTAATCAATGAAGTAAAATGTATGAACCAAATAATGACAAAACTATCCATTTCAGAAAAATTTAACCATAAAAGGCCACCCAAACTTTTGTCATTGCAATTCACCAATATCAGTAAATATGCAAAATCTCTGCAGAAATAAGTTATGCAAATAATTCCACATTTAAGGGATCTCTAACTAATGAAGAGGTTGCTGCTAGGAAACAACTTTATATATAATTGTTTCATCTACAAATAAAGTGGTTGCTGCCCTTGAAGAATAAATTGCCTATGTCACATTAAAAAATGATAAGCTAATAATATTGAAATAGGGAATGGATGGCAAACTGATAACAGGTTCATAGTTACTGGGTAACTCCTCCAAAGGGGGACATTCCCAGGACTGCAGCATCCATTTTCTTTAAATTACAGCATAGTACAATATCAGTGATCCATCTGCATACTGTGGGAGTAGAACCCACGGCATTCTGCATTAAAAGTAGGGCTACTACTTATTGTGCCACTAACAACATGGACAGGCTTGGAATAAGCAGCACTAAACTTCTCTTCCCCTGATACCCTCAGCTCCTTGTAAAATTTTGTTTACTTCGAAAGTCCGACTTGGAACAAAGACAACTTTTAGCAGAGGTTTGGGGAGAAATGCTCCAGCTGCGTGTATTTTTAACATGGAAGAAAACCAGAGCACCCAGAGGAAACCCACACAAACACAGGGAGGACATACAGACTCCACATAGAAGGCACCTGAGCCAAGAATCAAACCAGAACATGCAGGTTCTTGTACCTAAGGTTCAGGGTTTGAAGCTGGTTAATTCTAACCACCAGTTAGAAGTCAGTGGACACACACACACACACACACACACACACACACACACACACACACACACACACACACACACACGCATGCTATTAATGACTAAAAACCACCAGCCTTACTGCAGAAACAGAGCTCTTAATGACTAAAAACCACCAGCCTTACTGCAGAAGCAAAGCTCTTAATAAATAAAAAACACGAGCCTTACTGCAGAAACAGAGCTTTGCTTTCACCACTTAATGAATAACCAGCTTACCAGGTGTTGACTCTGGCGAGCTTCCTTACAGCAAAAAAATACAAATGGAGCTTTGCTTTCACCACTTAATGAATAAAACCAGACAGCTTACCAGGTGTTGACTGGCAGCAGGTGTGCAATGGTACAGAGAGTGTTTATGCTCACTTTTGTGTTTAAATTACATTAGCATGAGGTGCACGCATGACTCCTCCATTGGGTCCTGAAGGAAAAACTCCATGTTGTTACAGGACTTGCAGCTGTAAAAGGGGGGGGGGGGCGCTCCCTTCCCCTTGCCCTATGGTTCCGGCGCCTATGGTAGTTTTATGCTATTGCTATGACAATGTAGTCAGAATTCATTAAGATTTGCTTAAAAATAATTTAGTGCCGTGTTTTAATTTTATACTGTTTAAATTTTTAGCTTCAGGTCAGTTTTACTGGCAATTTTATTTTCCAGTTGATAGTTTGCATCTTGTGGTTTAGTTTATTTTAGTTTCAATTACATTTTTTAATTCTAAGTGAGATATGTTTAATTTCTGTGGGTTTGGTTTATAAAGGTGTAGTTGTTTTGTATTGTATGAGTATGCATGTTTTGTATGTAGTACATGTAGTTTCAATTTTTAATGAACCGCCAAGATGCAAAGGAAGCAGGGCTAAACAATTTGATGCACATGAAAACAAAAAAGCAATGACATTCAACTGTACAAGGTAACACTTTCCTATAATACCATACTAGTGACTTGAACAGTCTGGTTAATTGTATCAAGAAGAGTTTAAATATGCAAATTTACTAAAACAACTAGAGGCAGGAGGTACTCACCAATATAGCAAAACAATTTATTAAGACCTATATGCAGACTTTATCTGAATGAATTAAGTTCTCAAATGACTGCTATATCGAATCTGCCTCCATATATGTGTCTTGGAATAATCTTGGAATAATCAATGAAATACAAACAACATTATTCTATAGGAATACTTAATAAATATTGATGCACAGTATTAGGGTTTAATTTCAGAATACTTATACAAACTGAATCATTTATGCCATGAGATTTGGTGCCATTAAGATGTAACCGCCACTCCAACTCCTTTCTCTTCAGCACACTGAGACACTCACTGCCTCGTATATCATACTGAATGCCATCTGCACACAAAAAAACTTGAAGGTCTTGAAATTAGCACACTCCAATGAAACAAGCATTCAGTAACATGTTAATGTGTGCTACTATATGTCACCCTGATTTCTCTTAAGTAGATTAGTATCAGGTGTTAGGCCATTAGCCTGCCTAGTCTTGTTACATTTCAGAGTATTTATTTACAAGAGTTGGCCCAGTTGAAATATTTGCTTTTTAAGAAGTTATGATGAAGAGAATTGACAACATTTTTGTAAAAGTTAATTTACAACAAAGTTCTTTCTGCAGACCTGTTATAAGTAATGGTGGAAATGTAGTTTACCCATGTCACAGGGTTACCAAACAGAATACCTGCAGTTCATTCTACGTACTTTACAATGTTAACAGCTATGGCCATTACTGAAGTGTGGTAGTTAGTGCAGGGGATTGCAGTATGAACTGTTAATATACTGCTTTCTGTGGTACAGGGTTTGATTCACTTGGCCTTCATCTGCATGCTCTGTGCTCTTGAACAAATCACTTAACTAAATAGTGTTTTTGGGGCAAATAGAAATTTCCTAGACTCCTTAATGGTCAACTTGACCAAATGTCTAGTAACTACTTATCAAAAACATTATTACACATATTGTAAAACTGTGATAGGATAAAGTGAGCTCTATAAACTGGTGGGTCAGAAGTAACCATTTCTTTATAGTAGAGGCAAAAATCTGAAATCTGTCCTGTATTCGAATGACTTCCTCATTCAACAGTTTACTCAGAAAACTTTGGGAACATTACATCCTGAATTTTCCAAACAGTGCCATTTGACTAATCTAGGGGTTAAAATTTCTGGATACAGAAATGTGGGCCTTTATATTTCTGACAGTGGATGTGGCCACCTTTACTGGTTTATTATCTCCTACTCTACCTACTTACTGAAATAGTTACTGTACTCATACAGGTGAATGCTCCAAAGCAGAGTGCATTGATGTACCAATATTTAGCTAACTGTATTAGTTTTATATAGTTCATTGCTCACAGAAGTTCAGTAAACTCTGTGTAGGCTTCATGCCAAGCCTACACGGAATTTACATGTTAGAGCAATGAGCAGCAGCTCTAATTGCACATTCTTGCTGCTCATGGCACTTACACGAATACAAGGTTTCATGGCCAGCAGCAGCACTGCCGCTATGAAATTGTGCAGAGCAGCATAACCACAGAAACAGCAAGCATTCAAGTTTGCCTACTAGCAAACCTATCTGGCGAGATTCTGTGGACAGCCACAATGACTACAAGGGGTAAAAATGCAGCAATAACAGCAGTAATAACACAGTAAAGAAAACGTATACTGAGTGTAATGTATACAACAACAATTATTTGCAGAATGACATAATGGAGGGGTAAACAGCAGCAGCAAATACATGGAAAAGTACACTGGGAAGGGAAAGTGTACTGATGAAAAGGGGCACAGGCATGAATGATAGGTATGAATAGAGGAAAAGGGCATAGAAAATATGGCAATGTTCTCAAGATAGGATATGTCAATGTATGTACACTTCCAAGACATGTCAGTAGCATAACATTAAGCACATATATATAGATAACACAGTACGCACTGTTGTTTACACCTCCTGTGCGAGTATATTATATCACCTGACATTATAGTATATATGTGAAGGTCACACATAGTTATATGTCAATGAAGGTGAATGGTTCTGATATAAACATCACTGACATTCTCCCTAGAGAGGACTTTTAGCAAAGGCAGTATATACAATAGAGGGTATATGCATACTCTGAAGATGTGCAAAATGACCTGCTTGAATATGACTAAGGGACACATAACAACAGACTCCTGGACAAATGTAAACAGAAACAGGCACAGTCATGGCCACTTTTAAAATATTATGACCATTAATCTATGGCATTGACAGAATATATGAGTATAACTTTATTTACATATTCTCCACAACTGTAATGATTGTCAATATTCTGTAAAGGGAATTCAGCACCTCTTCCCCAAAAATGAAGGAGTTAAGAGGGAGAGTGTTGAAAATGGAGTTGAAATCAGGGGCGATCCTGGCCAGTTGTGAGATTTGTATGAAAGATATGCACAATCCCCACCTGCAAGAACCAAACCCATACCATCAATGTTGTTACTGAACTGTGTATTTACTGGGTTCAACACAGAAAGATGTATCACACAAGCATCTAGTAGAACACATTGAAGAAAAGGCTGCAATGTCAAATCCTAATAGGTATGCATCACAAAGAATAGTTTTGTATAGCCTACCAGATGTGTGGGAGCTCACTGTGCCAAATGTGATACAGTTGACTAAATCATTCCTGTCTGATGTAGGTATCAGCCATATGGGTAACAACACATACAAACACCACACTATTATGAGTGGATTCCCTTCACAAAGCTGGGTATTGCATGTATCTGCTACATGTACTAGCAATGGATATTGAAGCATCTACAATTGATGTGTGAATTAAGAAGTGATCCATTATAAGGAATGGTACAGCAGTATGTGAGACTGATGGCAATGTTCCACTAATGTCCAAGCCTACACCAAAAAAAATGTATGAGCACCTACATAGCTGTATGGAATCAGCAATACTTGACAAGACCAAATTATCTTCCTCAAGGAAGAGTAAACCTGTCTGGTGGACAGCAGCAATAAACAAACTCTATAATAAAGGAAACATTTGCAGTCCAGGACCAAGAAGGAGCAGGTGCCAAGTTGGAAGCAACCTCTCCTTTGTCTGAACAAATAAATAAGGCCACTGGTGAAATCATCTAAGGCTAACTTTCAGTCCTAATTGGCCACATCAACTAAGGACAATCACAAGGTCTTCTTCACATATGTCCACAATCTGAAAGGTAACACCCAAATCTGCTCTGAACTGGTGGTCGAAAACACCACATAAACAAAGACCATAGATATAGCCAACCTGCTGGCAGACAGGTTCAGTGAAAACTTCACCCCCCTGTCCCCCAATCAGTAAACCAGGACATCCCCAACACCTCCCCTCCTCCCCTCATCACCATCGAGCAGGTCTTTAATGCCCTCTCAAAGGCAAAAAATACAGTCTTCATAGGATCTGATAACATCCCTTGCTTTCTCCCACATGAACTCAGGCATGATCTGTCAGCTCCATTAGGCACTCTATTTAATCAAAGCCTGAGCACTGGCTTTATCTCAGCTGAATGGAGGACAGCCACTGTCATCCCTCTACACAAAGGTGGAGCATCCACTGACCCAAACAATTATGGGCCCATCAGCCTAACTAGCCTGATCTGCAAGGTCATGGAACACATTACTATGGACCTTATAAACAAGGACATTGGCAACCTCCAAATGCTTGATCCTGCACAGTTTGGTTTTGTCAAAAGAAGATCATGACTGTTAAACTTGGTCGACTTCTTTGAAACAATCACCAAAGCCATGGAAGAGTGGAAGATGGTGCACACCACCTACCTTGACCTAGCCAAAGATTTGGATACTATTCTCCACTCAGGCTTAATAGATAAACTCTCCCAGCTAGGCATCAGCCTGTATGTTACCAGATGGGTATCTAACTGGCTCACCGATAGAACCCACTCAGTCAAAATAGGGGAAGCCACCTCTAGTAGCAGACCTGTAATGAGTGGTGTACCCCAAGGATTGGTCTTGGGACCTCTACTGTTTGGGATATACTTTTCTGAGGAGCAAGCCAAAACCAGTGGTCTGTGGCTGACCAAGTTTGCAGATGACTGCTAGCTGGTGCTGTCTTAAATTCCCCTAGTGATGTGAACATCGTCCGCCAAAATTATGGTCTCAAACTGAATGCCAAAAAATGCATCATTTTGCCTTTTGGGGAAAAATGGCATCTTCACTAATTATCACATTAATAACAATGTACTAAGCATGCTATCAGTCGTGAGGGATGTGGGCACTCATGTTGATAGTAACCTGACTTTTGACCACCACGTTGCCTTCATTGTATGGAAGACTTTCTACATGGCCCACCTCATAGATAAGGGTATTTCATCCCGGAACAAAGAGGTCATAACATCCCTGTACTCCTCCCTTATCAGACCCATTACTGAGTACAGTGCCCCTTCGGCATGTACCTTGCCAAGCACATGCCACAGCTGGAAAGACCACGGGGTTCCTGACCAGGAAAATCAAGGGTCTGAAACACCTATCCTATACAGATTGGCAAAAAGCCCTGTCCTCATACTCAATCTCATACAGACTGCTCAGAGAGGACCTGTGTCTGGCATACAATGCCATCTAAGACCCAGCCTTGATGGAGTTGCTGCATATCAGTAGGTCAAACTCCACTCTCACAACTTGCACACAAGGCCTTAACCAGGTCTGTGACAATAATAGAACTTGTTGGCAGGATAGATTTGTGTCCCAAAGACTCCCTCATCTGTGGAATAGACTCCCTCTCCATGTCAAGCAGAGTACCTCTCTAGCCCTCTTTAACAGGAACCTGGACGACTGGATGGGAAACAGAAAATACACCCCTGGGATCATACCTGTGTCCCTGCTGGACAGGAGAAACTGGTGCTGACATTGAGGGAACATGGTGAAATTCTTGTCTAAGCTTATAAGGGTCTCCGGGCCAGTAGCCTAGTATTGTCCCATGAACCTATGAACCTATGAACTATGCCCATGTGCACAGAAAGTACAGTAGTGCAAAGTCAAGTATAAATGATTGAGAAAGTTTTCACTGTGATATTGCACACATACCAAACAATACACGGAGCACCCACTACAACAGCATGTCAAAACTCAACACATCCCACGTGATCACTGTTCCCTTGACATTGCCAGTGAAGATATTGTACCACCATGTAATCCTGACATACATCCATATGTGTTCATGTAGACTATCAAGTGGTAACTCTGATATGATATAGCGGTAACATCTGTGACACAGTGCAGTCACACTACAGTTGCACCTATGCTACAATTAGACTTCAGGCTGTATGTTACCTCTAAATAAAATCTTGGGTCTCAATCACATGTTAAAACAGTTGTATAGCTCTACCTATTTCACATCATTACATCAGTTGTACATCATATGCCTATATGTTTATTAGTGGAAAGGTGTGGGTGAATGCTCTTACACCATATATGGGCACATTACAAATAAGGTGGATGTGGTTCATGCAGAACAGTTAATGATAGAAATACTGTATAGAATGTTGATATACTGGAGTACAAGAACACATGCCTTAGTATGACAACAATATACATAGCATCATCCCATGTCAGCAGTCTTCAGAAGGCACATTACTACAATATTTAAGGAAGGAACATGTACCAAATAGCAGCAATGGCCATCAATATAGTAGCTCAAATCACAGGCTGGAATACATTGTTATAGGGCTACAGTACATCCACACCTCAACATAATACATGTGGATGTCAACATTGACATGTGCAATGGTCATAGGGTCATAGGAATTATTAGGTTAAAGGCCAAAAGCACATAAAATCCTAGCCATTGTTATACCATGTAAACCAAAAGAAGATAGTAAGGGTACATGTGTATGTAGTTTGTTTTATTACAGACTTCCTCTGTTCATATGTGAAATGCACCATGACATGACAGAATTAGCAGTTACACATCCAGTGGTCTCGAGATGGCTTGCAGAGTTTCATGGAGGGGCTCTGCTTCATGATGTGTATATGCATCTTTGAAATTATAACAGCCTCAGAGTTCTACAGAAAGAATATTATGCAGAGAGGGAAACAGGGAATGTTGGATTCAGGGGCATATGTAAAATGTTCTCCTGACTAGGAGCCAAATAAAACAGATTCAAAACATCATACAATGAGGACTCACATACTGACGTAAAATTGACTCTCAAAAGAGAGTTGAATGAACACAAATGCTCAGGTTGACTGCTGTGAGATTAGAGTCCCTACTTATCAAGTTACACAAGCTACAGAATACAATATTTAATGCTAGTCCTACCATACAACTCTGTCTTTAACAGTGTCAGAGTGCACTTTATAGAGGATGACATTGTCAGTGCATGCTGAGAAGAAGATGTTAAGAGGAGTGTCTGACATAGATGTGGACTCACATTCTGGTGTAAAATTGTCTGCTGAATGATACTTGAATGAATACACACACTCACTCTTGACTGCTGCGAGATTAGAACTCTTCCCATATAGTTACACAAGCTGCAAAATGCAGTAGTTAACCCAAATGCCACTGCACAAGTATGTCTTTAATAGTGTCATCATGCACTTTATAAAGGACGACTTCTTTAGTGTATACTGAGAAGAAAATTTTGGGAGGAGTGTCTGACATAAATGTGGACTCACATCCCGGTGCAAAATTGTCTGTAGACTGATAGTTAAATGAAGAGACACACATTCAAATTGGCTTCTGTAAGATTAGAATCCCGGCCTTGTTATACAAATTAGAGAACTCAATACTTAATGCTTGCACTGTCTCAGAAATATGAGTTTAATGCTGTCAGAGTGCACTTTATAGGGGATGAACATCATCAGTGTATGTTGAGAAGAAGATGTTGGGAGGACTGTATGAAATTGGTGTAAAGTCATATTGCAGTGCAAAAGTATTATCTAAACACTACCTGAGTGAGGGAGGTAGGACCTGGATTCCTGCTGTTCCGACTACACACAGTGACTACTTTGAGATTAGCACTATTACTTATCTAATTACCCAAGCTCGAGAGCATAGTATAATACTGTTATAGAGGATGACATCATCCTAGTGTCACAGACAACATATACTGTTATGAGACTTGTTTGCAAATCCAGGACTTGTGATATGATTGTGTGAGTGCAGTTTTCAAAAGGACATATGAATACATCTTGACAACTTAGGTGAAATAAGCTGTCAGGAATGCACATTGCCAGAGCTAAGACAGATATGTACCCATTCCTGAGGATGTTGTGCAGATGACAAACACAGCCACACACACACACACACACACACACACACACACACACACACACACACACACACACACACACACACACACACACACACACACACACACGCACACACATGTGTGCACACACACACACACACACACACACACACACACACACACACACACACACACACACACACACACACACACACGCACACTTTGAAAACAGCAGTAGTGCAGTGATGGAGTTATGTGTCTTCATATTCGGATCAAGGCATGTCCACATTAGTACAACTTAATGATAATATGAATGGGATATGATCATGCATTGTCATCCCCTTTGGTAAAAACTCTGTATCCATGAGCTACCACATAGGTGGTAGTCTACTTAACACCAAAAGTGTAACAAGAGACCTTGGGACACAGGAGGACAGTAGTCTCTCCTTTGATAATCACATCACCACAGTAGTCAGAAATCCTTCTATGTGGCACACCTCATCACAAAAAGTTTCTCATCCAGGAAAAAAAGAGGTCATTGTTCCCCTCTACTCGTCACTCATCAGACCCATTATAGAGTACAATGCCCCTTTTGGCATGTACCTCACAAGACATCTACAACAACTGGAAAGGCCACAGAAATGCCTCACAAAGAGGATTACTGGCCTCAAACAAATGCCCTATGGAAGACTGTCTCAAAAAAACTCCAGCTTTACTCTGTCACATATCGTCTACTCAGAAGTGATCTCTGCCTAACATACAACGCTATGTCAAACCCAGAGCTGTTGGACATGCACCACTTAAAGAAATCCCAATCCCTCCAAGCTACATGTTCTAGGGACCTAAACCTTGTCACCACAATAAACAGAACATGCTGGAGTGATAGATTCCTGTCCCAGAGACTTCCCATACTCTGGAACAAACTACCTATCTATATCAAACAAAGCTCCTAATTAGCAATCTTCAAGAAAAATCTTGATGATTGGATGTGAAATAGGAAGTTTTCCCCGAGGATCACCTCTGTGGCTCTGCTTGACAGGGGCACAGGAACATAATTTTCTTGGGTGGCAAAAGCCAGGGTATTTTTTTGGCTCAGCTTGTATAGGCCCTAGGGCCGATAGCCTAGCACCTACCTATGAACGTATAGTTGACCAATGTCCAGTGTCACTATAAACCTATACGAAATGCAACAATGCATTTACACTCTGTAATTCTGTAATTCTGGAGTCTGTTTGACAATGGTCCAAGTCCTGATATATCATTTGTAAGTATATTGCTGCAGGGAACACAAGAATTTCAGAAAGTATCTGTTCAGTGAAGCACTCATCATTACCCTTCTCTTGTGTTTATGAATGCATTTTCATGTATTGAAGGATTACATCACAGTAACCAGAGTTAGACATGCTAAACACCTTTTCGCAAAGTGCATCACTGAGAAGCTGATTTGTACGAATGATGGCAAAGTATTAGCTCATGTGTGTTTTGAACTTCAGGAATTCAGCTTGGACCTGTAAATTAGCAATGCCCACTGGTGCTTATTGCCAAACTGTGTACAAATAGAGACATACAGTAACTGACCTGATTGGTGTTAATTGCAAAATACATCTGTTTGTTGTGAATGTTTCAGATGTTAGGCTTGCAAGATATGTTATGGGAGAAATTGCTGGCAGCTAGTATGATGTGCATGCTGTAGTCTATCTTTGGAATGTACTGGCCAAAGTTTTATTCTGTAAATAGTTGTTGGCCTTGCCTTCCTCATTTGCATGACATTGTGTGCAGAGCAAACATGGTTATTTGCTTATGTTAAACTGTGAAAATTTTAATTTAACATGCCTTCTTTTGCACAAACAGGTTCAATGGCAATGTGCGGCCATCAGCATACTGGACAGTACTGAATGTGGAAAATACATCTCTGGCCTAGCTTTCTTTGTGGCACAGTATGTAAAGCAGAGTGTTCCTACTCAAACCACATGGGAGTCAGGGTTTGAATCTAGATGACTCTCTTTCTTTACAAATGGAATCAGGATGTCATTAGCTATGTACATGTGATCAGGGCTGCAAATGTGACTATCAACGATTACATCAAATTATGTCTCTTCCCCAAATTGTATCAATAATACCTACCTCAATACACTTATACAACAAGTAGCTGTTTTACAGGCCTTACTGCAAATCAAAAGTTACTTGTGTGTACAACTTGCTACAAATAACAACGGATGTTACATCTTTTGAAATTATTAGTGTGATCAGAAGATATGCTAACTATTTGTGTAGAGCAGGATATCCTGCAAAGTTTGTGTAGTATGCTTCTTCATAGTTAGAACAGTTTTCACATCATTTTAGATAAACATTTCATCCATTATCACATGAGCATGACATACAGGGATTCTTACAGCAAATTTTGAAGCCTTGCACACTACAACAGCACTGATTCCTTATTGAATCAAGGTAATATCTTTGTATTATCCATCAACAGGGACACATCGGCATCTTAATATGAAGAAAACATGATATGACTTGTACATCCATCAGCCTAATAGATACACACATGCAAAGAGGAGTAGGAATGAATAGATGCATACAAGGAGAGATGGGTATACATATAAAAATGTTTTGTGTAATGTAACATTCATGGACATGTTTTTGGTATGTTCTCGTTATTAACCTGACATGGTCTGCAGCATGAAGTGACTGACATAGGGGTAAAGAAGGGTTAAGAGAGGGATAACAGGCTTATGACAAGCAAAACACAGTTGGATAAATATGTCATAGCTGTGGGAATGGATGTCAATGCCATTTTTTTATCCAGTATCCAATACATCTCCATAAGAACTCAGAACTGCAGCAAATTGTAAGATATGGGTGATTAAAAATATAATAGTCATATAACATCACACTAAGAAATGAAGTGAAATGCATCTGGAATTGTACCCTTGATGCTATTAGCAAAAAAATCTTTAATCATGTAATTTATGTTAACACTCCACATATGCAGTTACACATTGTTACATTCAGCAGTGTACAAAACTGTCAGAGTAACTGTTTCAAAGTACTGACTTTACTCTGCATTAATTCTGTATCCCTATAGTGAAGCTTGTTAAGCACTTTTGCTCCAAGATAACAGGAGTAGTGTGACCAATGGCACAAACTCACCATGTTTTGCCATAGGATGTGAGCAGCCTTTCACTGCGTCTTGGTATTGGTATATGATACCAAACTTTGCACAAATGCAGAGGACAAAAAGTGAAGCCTCTTTAACGGCCTTTTCTGGCCATGTATCTTGCGTGTGATTCTATTTTTTGACCACATTAAACATGTGAAAATGGGGTTAATAGGAAAGTGGTGAATGGGGGAGCAAGCAGAGGAAAGAACAAAGGGGAAGAAATACAGGAATTTGCTGAAAGGAATTAGGAAAGAACTATAGATATCCACTTCTTCAACACAGAAGTGTGCACATTGATGAATTTTGACTGTGACAACAACACGGATAGGTGACAACAACACATTGATGTATAACTAATTGGAACAAATCAAGTCTGTTGAGAAGACACATATGTGAAATGGAGAGCTATATATGGCACAATTTTTTTGTGGTTCGTGCACTTTTTTTTTTTGTTTTTTGCTTGCATTTCAAAAAGAGAGGAATGTTGGGAAAGGGACCTAGGAATGCAAGGGTCAGGTAGGTCACGTAGGTGAGGAATCAGGTGCAGACAAACAGGCCATAAGAAACAGTCCCAGGGGTGGTGATTGACACAAAAGGTTAGGGACACCATGATTGGTGATAGAGGACATGGGAGGCATATGTCCATCAAGTGTGGGAACAGTGAGAATCTAGTCATCACCCTCAGAACTGTCATCACTGTCCTCTGCCTCAGTTCCCTGTGAGACTGCTTGAAGTGAGAGTCTCTTTTCCATTTTAAAGAACAACCACTTCAAGAAGCTGATGTTGGCACCAAGGCCAGTGTCTATTAGATCACGCCCCATCCATGGCAGTTCTTGGTGGGTGACATATTCATCTCCTCCACCACTACTCCAGGAGGTTACTACTGTACCACCAGCCAGGACAATGCTACCTGATGTGAATGGGCCAGGTAGACAAAGGCTGTGGAGACAGTACTGTCAGGTTGCATCTCAGAGGTGCTGGGTGTTGCTGCAGCAGCTGATGGAGGGTGGCAGGCCAAACTGCAGAGGTTGTCCAACTTCCCTGTGATGAAATGCATTTGGTTTGTTGCCAGAAAGTTATGACTGAATGGTGTGATTCCGAGTAACCCACAAAAAAGAGAGAGAAAGAGAGAAAGATAAGGGGTGGGATGTGACAAAAAAAGAAAAATGATGATTAGAACCATGAAATGTCACATTCATGCTTTATTGCAATAAATATTCTTTTCTTATTATGGTAGCTATAGAGGATTCACAATCCCAAAATTGATTGTGAATTGTTACAATTAATCCTTGGAATATACACATATTTCATGTATACTTTTAAAGATACTACAGACTAGCAACATGGTATTAAAGCCAATATTGCTGCATTTCAGATGTAAAAATGATACTTGTTGAATGTGAATCTATAGGTTATTTGTAAGAATTGAACCCAAATAATTTGAATACACTATTACACTTGCATAACGCAATTACCATGAGCTACAGAACAATGCATGCATGCTTGCTGTTACAGTTAACATATGGAAACTGAAGCTGATACTGATCAATGGAATCACAATATATTTACTACAATCAGGATTAGTTGTGCTGCAGACATACCCCTTTCCTGTCTAAGTTACTATAGTCTATCAGCATGCGCCTTCCTGTTCTCTGTTATTTATTCTGCAGCTGTAAAATAAAGAAAAAGAGACATGAAAGCAGTATAGCATTCCATATAATTTTTAGTTGTTTGATCTGAATATTTACACAACTAGGAGGTGTCAACAGTTTGAAACCTCAGCCAGCCACTGGTTGATTTGTGCCTGGTTGTGCCACTTAAGGTCACTATAATGGTACTGACACTTTGCAGTGCGTGGTATACCAGTCTCATTAGAGACAACCTTGGCTAGGCTGTTCCAAGCATCAGCCTTGTACTGAGACCCAGTATAATGCCCCTGGAGCAGCTTATGGCTGTAGGACTTCACAAGGAGTGCAACAAATATTTTTGACTCCTCCACACCCTACCACTGTGCCCTAAATTTGGCATCATCCTTCCCATCTTCTGCCATGTTTGTAAAGGTCCTACAGCAACAGTTGCAGTGGTTGACTCCAATTTGTGATATTGCATTTTATGACCAGTATGAAAACACACACAAACATGCCAACTAAATTTGAGTGATTGTAAGCAAAGCGAAACATTGCAAACAAAGAGGAAGAGAGTTTATGAAGCAGCAATGATGACGTGAAATTTGGTATTGATTTGTGGCATGTCTGCTGCAATACCTAATCACACTTTGCCAAATGGTCAACAATGAAATGCTAAATGATTTGGATTTTAAGCCAGGACTTTGGAGGGATCAATGGGATGACTTCACACATATTTTGTGGGAACATACACACTGTTAAAAGTAATTTGTAAATGTGGAAGGGAATGGACACATTTCCATACAGGTGATTATTCCTCATTGCTAGAGAAGAAGTGATTGCTAACCATGGTCATTACAGATTTAAAGTTCAAATTGTGACTGGTGCTATACTTTAATTAAGCCAGTATGTGTGTGTGGCATTAAAAGGTCCTGGCTTATGCATTCCCAGGTGTACTGTGGCACTAATGTCCGTCAATCTACTGGAAGTGGATAGACCTGCATGACTTCAGTAAGAGAGTTTGGAGTTATGATACATACCTTACAATACATTCTGTTTGACAGTTGTAATTCAGTTAAGGGTGGGTTATAGATTATTGTCAGTAAACTATTGTGCCCATCAGAGATATGCAACTGCATTTTTTATTATATAATCATCATTGTCATGCTAAAGCTAGTTACACACATGGCACATATGATACCTACAAAAATATGTGTATGCACGCATTAATGATACCTTTCTGTCAGTCAACCTGCTATACATAAATAGTGGTATGTAGTATTACCTTTATAATCAAAGATTTGTGAAAAATTACACTGAGATACCTTACTGAAAAGTGGAATGCGCTGGATTTGAAATGCGGCTCACCTGTGTTCTAACCATGAGCTCACTGCAATTACATCTGGTGCCACAGGGAAAGCCAGGGAGCAGATGTATTTTCCACCATCAGTATTGTCCAAGTGCTGATGGCTTCACCTTACTGCTGAGGCTGTTTGCATGAAGGAAGGTGAAACAAATTAAATTTTTCACTTTTTTCCTTAAATAGTGAACCCTGTTTGCACATTAGCTGGCAACAAGCAAAAGCAAAAGGCAATAGCGAACATATATTACATGTGTAAATGCTCATTATTACACATCATCAATAAAAATAACAACTGTGGGACTCCAACCCTGATTTACCAATGTTCCCTCTTGTTTAGCTCAATGTATTTACACCTTGTGCTACACAGACTGTCAGATAACAGGTGGAAGTGCTGCAGCTAACTGTGTCTGAGCTATGCCACGCACCACGCACATGAAAAAAATGATAAAAAAATTGAAACAAAGGTTAAACAATTGGACATATCTGGATTTGAACCATCAGACTATTGCACTTAAACATCACATTTGTAATGGGTTATCTCTCTTTAGACAAATGCAGCTTTGCATTACCAATCAAATCATGTGCAAACAAGCAATTCACATTTCATATTTAGTATTAGTTCACACAGATGGGCATTCTCAGTTGGTTGTTCATGTGTGGCTAATATATTTAGTGCAATGAGTGATAACACAGTTATTTATGAATATATTTGCAAAAATGCATCTGTTTTCTCTTTGTATTCTAGCCATCCTTCCCTTGGCTCTGCTTTACTATCAGACGTGCAATATGTAGAACATTTCCTATCATTTTACTTTCAAGGTGTGATACAAATACATAACAGTGAACAATGGTTTTCAGCAAAGGGAGGAGTTGTTGTTGTTGTTGTTTGTCTTTCAGCTTTTCCCGGTTAGGGGTCGCCACAGCGGAACTCCGGTCCGCTAATGATTGGCAGTAGATTTTCACAAATGCCGAGGTGCCTGCTCGACGTTCAACCTTCAACGAAGGCACACCCATTTATGCATGTCTTTCGAATGCCCACACAACTGCAGGGAGGACATGCAGACTCCACATAGAAGGCACTCCCTACACTCCAGCCGAGAATCGAATGGGAGAACCTCTTTCTGTGAGGCAACAACACTACTGCTGCACCATTGTACTATTATCTATTACGGCCAAAAATTATACATGTGTGGTGTGGTGTTTGATTTTATTTAAAAACTCACTCCAGTTAGTTCCACACTTTGTGTGTGTATCCTCACTGACACACTCACTGCAGGGAAGAGTGTCTGAATTGCTAACCATTCACAGTTGCAAGCCATTACCAACTAATTATGGTGTAGAGGCTACACTTTGTTTATATCTGCTACACAAAGTCAGAAGTCTTGTATTTAGCAATTCTAATGCGCTCACACCTCATTTGCATCTTCACAGTGCTCAGAGGGCTGAATATACACTATAAAAAGGTAACCATTTAGCTAGGGAAGTTGAAGGTGAAGAGGCTTGTTTCAGACAAAACAGAAGATTGGTATTTCTTTGAAGGAGATATCTCTGCAGAGAAGCACTTATTTTGCTAAGGTATATTTCAGTTATTCAAGGACATTTAGATTGTAACCTTTTAGAAATATATAAGCCAGTAGAAAAATGAGGGTCAGTCTGTATGCACTTCTTGTACTTCACTGTTGGTGCAGGCAGATTTGCAGAGCTTTACATTTGTGAGATACACAGGTTATAATTACAGCACAAGCATGTTCTTACCATTTGCTTTGGCAATTTCAATGGGATTGGAGAGAACTATAATTATGTTTTTCATCCAATGCAAAGTGTTGTACATGTGGCTGACAGTGGTGTTAGGCTTCTCAGATGCCACAGGGTAACCTTCACAGCAGTAGTGGGCACAGTTTGAAAACTGTCTGGCATTCCTAATTTGTATTTTTGTCTATTTAGAAATGATAACTGTCATCAAGTAATCAATGACATAACTGCATTTTTCAGTATAGGAATGTTAATAGAATGGGAGTGTTTGTCAAGGACTTTACATTCATTTTGGAGGGTGAGGGCTGCAACCTACCATTCTGTTATCCTAAATGAAAAGTGTGTTTCAAGTGCTTTATGTTGACATGGGTACATAGAATTATTATATTTTTGGAAAAATACATTAGTTATTACTATACATAAATAGTGGTATGTAGTATTACCTTTATAATCAAAGATTTGTGAAAAATTACAGCGAGATACCCTTACTGAAAAGTGGAATGTGCTGGATTTGAAATGCGGCTTACCTGTGTTCTAACCATGAGCTCACTGCAATTACAGCTGGTGCCACAGGGAAAGCCAGGGAGCAGATGTATTTTCCACCTTCAGTATTGTCCAAGTGCTGATGGCTTCACCTTACTGCTGAGGCTGTTTGCATGAAGGAAAGTGAAACAAATAAATTTTTTCACTTTTTTCCTTAAATAGTGAACCCTGTTTGCACATTGGCTAGCAACAAGCAAAAGGCAATAGCGAACATATATTACATGTGTAAATGCTCATTATTACACATCATCAATAAAAATAACAACTGTGGGACTCCAACCCTGATTTACCAATGTTCCCTCTTGTTTAGCTCAATGTATTTACACCTTGTGCTACACAGACTGTCAGATAACAGTTGGAAGTGCTGCAGCTAACTGTGTCTGAGCTATGCCATGCACCACGCACATGAAAAAAATGATAAAAAAATTGAAACAAAGGTTAAACGATTGGACATATCTGGATTTGAACCATCAGACTATTGCACTTAAACATCACATTTGTAATGGGTTATCTCTCTTTACACAAATGCAGCTTTGCATTACCAATCAAATCATGTGCAAACAAGCAATTCACATTTCATATTTAGTATTAGTTCACACAGATGGGCATTCTCAGTTGGTTGTTCATGTGTGGCTAATATATTTAGTGCAATGAGTGATAACACAATTATTTATGAATATATTTGCAAAAATGCATCTGTTTTCTCTTTGTATTCTAGCCATCCTTCCCTTGGCTCTGCTTTACTATCAGAAGTGCAATATGTAGAACATTTCCTATCATTTTTCTTTCAAGGTGTGATACAAATACATAACAGTGAACAATGGTTTTCAGCAAAGGGAGGAGTTGTTGTTGTTGTTTGTCTTTCAGCTTTTCCCGGTTAGGGGTCGCCACAGAGGAACTCCGGTCCGCTAATGATTGGCAGTAGATTTCCACGAACGCCGAGGTGCCAGCTCGACGTTCAACTTTCAACGAAGGCATGCCCATTTACGCATGTCTTTCGAATGCCCACACAACTGCAGGGAGGACATGCAGACTCCACATAGAAGGCACTCCCTACACTCCAGCCGAGAATCGAATGGGAGGACCTCTTTCTGTGAGGCAACAACACTACTGCTGCACCACTGTACTATTATCTATTACGGCCAAAAATTATACATGTGTGGTGTGGTGTTTGATTTTATTTAAAAACTCACTCCAGTTAGTTCCACACTTTGTGTGTGTATCCTCACTGACACACTCACTGCAGGGAAGAGTGTTTGAATTGCTAACCATTCACAGTTGCAAGCCATTAGCAACTAATTATGGTGTAGAGGCTACACTTTGTTTATATCTGCTACGCAAAGTCAGAAGTCTGGTATTTAGCAATTCTAATGCGCTCACACCTCATTTGTATCTTCACAGTGCTCAGAGGGCTGAATATACACTATAAAAAGGTAACCATTTAGCTAGGGAAGTTGAAGGTGAAGAGACTTGTTTCAGACAAAACAGAAGATTGGTATTTCTTTGAAGGAGATATCTCTGCAGAGAAGCACTTATTTTGCTAAGGTATATTTCAGTTATTCAAGGACATTTAGATTGTAACCTTTTAGAAATATATAAGCCAGTAGAAAAATGAGGGTCGGTCTGTATGCACTTCTTGTACTTCACTGTTGGTGCAGGCAGATTTGCAGAGCTTTACATTTGTGAGATACACAGGTTATAATTACAGCACAAGCATGTTCTTACCATTTGCTTTGGCAATTTCACGTGGGATTGGAGAGAACTATAATTATGTTTTTCATCCAATGCAAAGTGTTGTACATGTGGCTGACAGTGGTGTTAGGCTTCTCAGATGCCACAGGGTAATCTTCACAGCAGTAGTGGGCACAGTTTGAAAACTGTCTGGCATTCCTAATTTGTATTTTTGTCTATTTAGAAATGATAACTGTCATCAAGTAATCAATGACATAACTGCATTTTTCAGTATAGGAATGTTAATAGAATGGGAGTGTTTGTCGAGGACTTTACATTCATTTTGGAGGGTGAGGGCTGCAACCTACCATTCTGTTATCCTAAATGAAAAGTGTGTTTCAAGTGCTTTATGTTGACATGGGTACATAGAATTATTATATTTTTGGAAAAATACATTAGTTATTGCTATACATAAATAGTGGTATGTAGTATTACCTTTATAATCAAAGATTTGTGAAAAATTACAGTGAGATACCCTTACTGAAAAGTGGAATGTGCTGGATTTGAAATGCGGCTTACCTGTGTTCTAACCATGAGCTCACTGCAATTACAGCTGGTGCCACAGGAAAGCCAGGAGCAGATGTATTTTCCACCCTCAGTATTGTCCAAGTGCTGATGGCTTCACCTTACTGCTGAGGCTGTTTGCATGAAGGAAAGTGAAACAAATAAAATTTTTCACTTTTTCCTTAAATAGTGAACCCTGTTTGCACATTGGCTAGCAACAAGCAAAAGGCAATAGCGAACATATATTACATGTGTAAATGCTCATTATTACACATCATCAATAAAAATAACAACTGTGGGACTCCAACCCTGATTTACCAATGTTCCCTCTTGTTTAGCTCAATGTATTTACACCTTGTGCTACACAGACTGTCAGATAACAGTTGGAAGTGCTGCAGCTAACTGTGTCTGAGCTATGCCATGCACCACGCACATGAAAAAAATGATAAAAAAATTGAAACAAAGGTTAAACGATTGGACATATCTGGATTTGAATCATCAGACTATTGCACTTAAACATCACATTTGTAATGGGTTATCTCTCTTTACACAAATGTAGCTTTGCATTACCAATCAAATCATGTGCAAACAAGCAATTCGCATTTCGTATTTAGTATTAGTTCACACAGATGGGCATTCTCAGTTGGTTGTTCATGTGTGGCTAATATATTTAGTGCAATGAGTGATAACACAATTATTTATGAATATATTTGCAAAAAATGCATCTGTTTTCTCTTTGTATTCTAGCCATCCTTCCCTTGGCTCTGCTTTACTATCAGAAGTGCAATATGTAGAACATTTCCTATCATTTTTCTTTCAAGGTGTGATACAAATACATAACAGTGAATAATAGTTTTCAGCAAAGGGAGGAGTTGTTGTTGTTGTTTGTCTTTCAGCTTTTCCCGGTTAGGGGTCGCCACAGAGGAACTCCGGTCCGCTAATGATTGGCAGTAGATTTTCACGAACGCCGAGGTGCCAGCTCGACGTTCAACCTTCAACGAAGGCACGCCCATTTACGCATGTCTTTCAAATGCCCACACAACTGCTGGGAGGACATGCAGACTCCACATAGAAGGCACTCCCTACACTCCAGCCAAGAATCGAATGGGAGAACCTCTTGCTGTGAGGCAACAACACTACTGCTGCACCATTGTGCTATTATCTATTATGGCCAAAAATTATACGTGTGGTGTGGTGTTTGATTTTATTTAAAAACTCACTCCAGTTAATTCCACACTTTGTGTGTGTATCCTCACTGACACACTCACTGCAGGGAAGAGTGTCTGAATTGCTAACCATTCACAGTTGCAAGCCATTAGCAACTAATTATGGCGTAGAGGCTACACTTTGTTTATATCTGCTACACAAAGTCAGAAGTCTGGTATTTAGCAATTCTAATGCGCTCACACCTCATTTGCATCTTCACAGTGCTCAGAGGGCTGAATATACACTATAAAAAGGTAACCATTTAGCTAGGGAAGTTGAAGGTGAAGAGACTTGTTTCAGACAAAACAGAAGATTGGTATTTCTTTGAAGGAGATATCTCTGCAGAGAAGCACTTATTTTGCTAAGGTATATTTCAGTTATTCAAGGACATTTAGATTGTAACCTTTTAGAAATATATAAGCCAGTAGAAAAATGAGGGTCGGTCTGTATGCACTTCTTGTACTTCACTGTTGGTGCAGGCAGATTTGCAGAGCTTTACATTTGTGAGATACACAGGTTATAATTACAGCACAAGCATGTTCTTACCATTTGCTTTGGCAATTTCACGTGGGATTGGAGAGAACTATAATTATGTTTTTCATCCAATGCAAAGTGTTGTACATGTGGCTGACAGTGGTGTTAGGCTTCTCAGATGCCACAGGGTAATCTTCACAGCAGTAGTGGGCACAGTTTGAAAACTGTCTGGCATTCCTAATTTGTATTTTTGTCTATTTAGAAATGATAACTGTCATCAAGTAATCAATGACATAACTGCATTTTTCAGTATAGGAATGTTAATAGAATGGGAGTGTTTGTCGAGGACTTTACATTCATTTTGGAGGGTGAGGGCTGCAACCTACCATTCTGTTATCCTAAATGAAAAGTGTGTTTCAAGTGCTTTATGTTGACATGGGTACATAGAATTATTATATTTTTGGAAAAATACATTAGTTATTGCTATACATAAATAGTGGTATGTAGTATTACCTTTATAATCAAAGATTTGTGAAAAATTACAGCGAGATACCCTTACTGAAAAGTGGAATGTGCTGGATTTGAAATGCGGCTTACCTGTGTTCTAACCATGAGCTCACTGCAATTACAGCTGGTGCCACAGGGAAAGCCAGGGAGCAGATGTATTTTCCACCTTCAGTATTGTCCAAGTGCTGATTGCTTCACCTTACTGATGAGGCTGTTTGCATGAAGGAAAGTGAAACAAATAAAATTTTTCACTTTTTTCCTTAAATAGTGAACCCTGTTTGCACATTGGCTAGCAACAAGCAAAAGGCAATAGCGAACATATATTACATGTGTAAATGCTCATTATTACACATCATCAATAAAAATAACAACTGTGGGACTCCAACCCTGATTTACCAATGTTCCCTCTTGTTTAGCTCAATGTATTTACACCTTGTGCTACACAGACTGTCAGATAACAGTTGGAAGTGCTGCAGCTAACTGTGTCTGAGCTATGCCATGCACCACGCACATGAAAAAAATGATAAAAAAATTGAAACAAAGGTTAAACGATTGGACATATCTGGATTTGAACCATCAGACTATTGCACTTAAACATCACATTTGTAATGGGTTATCTCTCTTTACACAAATGCAGCTTTGCATTACCAATCAAATCATGTGCAAACAAGCAATTCACATTTCATATTTAGTATTAGTTCACACAGATGGGCATTCTCAGTTGGTTGTTCATGTGTGGCTAATATATTTAGTGCAATGAGTGATAACACAATTATTTATGAATATATTTGCAAAAATGCATCTGTTTTCTCTTTGTATTCTAGCCATCCTTCCCTTGGCTCTGCTTTACTATCAGAAGTGCAATATGTAGAACATTTCCTATCATTTTTCTTTCAAGGTGTGATACAAATACATAACAGTGAATTATAGTTTTCAGCAAAGGGAGGAGTTGTTGTTGTTGTTTGTCTTTCAGCTTTTCCCGGTTAGGGGTCGCCACAGAGGAACTCCGGTCCGCTAATGATTGGCAGTAGATTTCCACGAACGCCGAGGTGCCAGCTCGACGTTCAACTTTCAACGAAGGCATGCCCATTTATGCATGTCTTTCGAATGCCCACACAACTGCAGGGAGGACATGCAGACTCCACATAGAAGGCACTCCCTACACTCCAGCCAAGAATCGAATGGGAGAACCTCTTGCTGTGAGGCAACAACACTACTGCTGCACCATTGTGCTATTATCTATTATGGCCAAAAATTATACGTGTGGTGTGGTGTTTGATTTTATTTAAAAACTCACTCCAGTTAATTCCACACTTTGTGTGTGTATCCTCACTGACACACTCACTGCAGGGAAGAGTGTCTGAATTGCTAACCATTCACAGTTGCAAGCCATTAGCAACTAATTATGGCGTAGAGGCTACACTTTGTTTATATCTGCTACACAAAGTCAGAAGTCTGGTATTTAGCAATTCTAATGCGCTCACACCTCATTTGCATCTTCACAGTGCTCAGAGGGCTGAATATACACTATAAAAAGGTAACCATTTAGCTAGGGAAGTTGAAGGTGAAGAGACTTGTTTCAGACAAAACAGAAGATTGGTATTTCTTTGAAGGAGATATCTCTGCAGAGAAGCACTTATTTTGCTAATGTATATTTCAGTTATTCAAGGACATTTAGATTGTAACCTTTTAGAAATATATAAGCCAGTAGAAAAATGAGGGTCGGTCTGTATGCACTTCTTGTACTTCACTGTTGGTGCAGGCAGATTTGCAGAGCTTTACATTTGTGAGATACACAGGTTATAATTACAGCACAAGCATGTTCTTACCATTTGCTTTGGCAATTTCACGTGGGATTGGAGAGAACTATAATTATGTTTTTCATCCAATGCAAAGTGTTGTACATGTGGCTGACAGTGGTGTTAGGCTTCTCAGATGCCACAGGGTAATCTTCACAGCAGTAGTGGGCACAGTTTGAAAACTGTCTGGCATTCCTAATTTGTATTTTTGTCTATTTAGAAATGATAACTGTCATCAAGTAATCAATGACATAACTGCATTTTTCAGTATAGGAATGTTAATAGAATGGGAGTGTTTGTCGAGGACTTTACATTCATTTTGGAGGGTGAGGGCTGCAACCTACCATTCTGTTATCCTAAATGAAAAGTGTGTTTCAAGTGCTTTATGTTGACATGGGTACATAGAATTATTATATTTTTGGAAAAATACATTAGTTATTGCTATACATAAATAGTGGTATGTAGTATTACCTTTATAATCAAAGATTTGTGAAAAATTACAGTGAGATACCCTTACTGAAAAGTGGAATGTGCTGGATTTGAAATGCGGCTTACCTGTGTTCTAACCATGAGCTCACTGCAATTACAGCTGGTGCCACAGGGAAAGCCAGGGAGCAGATGTATTTTCCACCCTCAGTATTGTCCAAGTGCTGATGGCTTCACCTTACTGCTGAGGCTGTTTGCATGAAGGAAAGTGAAACAAATAAAATTTTTCACTTTTTTCCTTAAATAGTGAACCCTGTTTGCACATTGGCTAGCAACAAGCAAAAGGCAATAGCGAACATATATTACATGTGTAAATGCTCATTATTACACATCATCAATAAAAATAACAACTGTGGGACTCCAACCCTGATTTACCAATGTTCCCTCTTGTTTAGCTCAATGTATTTACACCTTGTGCTACACAGACTGTCAGATAACAGGTGGAAGTGCTGCAGCTAACTGTGTCTGAGCTATGCCATGCACCACGCACATGAAAAAAATGATAAAAAAATTGAAACAAAGGTTAAACGATTGGACATATCTGGATTTGAATCATCAGACTATTGCACTTAAACATCACATTTGTAATGGGTTATCTCTCTTTACACAAATGCAGCTTTGCATTACCAATCAAATCATGTGCAAACAAGCAATTCACATTTCATATTTAGTATTAGTTCACACAGATGGGCATTCTCAGTTGGTTGTTCATGTGTGGCTAATATATTTAGTGCAATGAGTGATAACACAATTATTTATGAATATATTTGCAAAAATGCATCTGTTTTCTCTTTGTATTCTAGCCATCCTTCCCTTGGCTCTGCTTTACTATCAGACGTGCAATATGTAGAACATTTCCTATCATTTTTCTTTCAAGGTGTGATACAAATACATAACAGTGAATAATGGTTTTCAGCAAAGGGAGGAGTTGTTGTTGTTGTTGTTTGTCTTTCAGCTTTTCCCGGTTAGGGGTCGCCACAGAGGAACTCCGGTCCGCTAAAGATTGGCAGTAGATTTTCACGAACGCCGAGGTGCCAGCTCGATGTTCAACCTTCAACGAAGGCACGCCCATTTATGCATGTCTTTCAAACGTCCACACAACTGCAGGGAGGACATGCGGACTCCACATAGAAGGCACTCCCTACACTCCAGCCAAGAATCGAATGGGAGAACCTCTTGCTGTGAGGCAACAACACTACTGCTGCACCATTGTGCTATTATCTATTATGGCCAAAAATTATATGTGTGGTGTGGTGTTTGATTTTATTTAAAAACTCACTCCAGTTAATTCCACACTTTGTGTGTGTATCCTCACTGACACACTCACTGCAGGGAAGAGTGTCTGAATTGCTAACCATTCACAGTTGCAAGCCATTAGCAACTAATTATGGCGTAGAGGCTACACTTTGTTTATATCTGCTACACAAAGTTAGAAGTCTGGTATTTAGCAATTCTAATGCGCTCACACCTCATTTGCATCTTCACAGTGCTCAGAGGGCTGAATATACACTATAAAAAGGTAACCATTTAGCTAGGGAAGTTGAAGGTGAAGAGACTTGTTTCAGACAAAACAGAAGATTGGTATTTCTTTGAAGGAGATTTCTCTGCAGAGAAGCACTTATTTTGCTAAGGTATATTTCAGTTATTCAAGGACATTTAGATTGTAACCTTTTAGAAATATATAAGCCAGTAGAAAAATGAGGGTCGGTCTCTATGCACTTCTTGTACTTCACTGTTAGTGCAGGCAGATTTGCAGAGCTTTACATTTTTGAGATACACAGGTTATGATTACAGCACAAGTATGTTCTTACCATTTGCTTTGGCAATTTCACGTGGGATTGGAGAGAACTGTAATTATGTTTTTCATCCAATGCAAAGTGTTGTACATGTGGCTGACAGTGGTGTTAGGCTTCTCAGATGCCACAGGGTAATCTTCACAGCAGTGGTGGGCACAGTTTGAAAACTAACTGGCATTCCTAATTTGTATTTTTGTCTATTTAGAAATTATAACTGTCATCAAGTAATCAATGACATAACTGCATTTTTCAGTATAAGAATGTTAATAGAATGGGAGTGTTTGTCGAGGACTTTACATTCATTTTGGAGGGTGAGGGCTGCAACCTACTATTCTGTTATCCTAAATGAAAAGTGTGTTTCAAGTGCTTTATGTTGACATGGGTACATAGAATTATTATATTTTTGGAAAAATACATTAGTTATGTGCTGTTAATGGGTTTTGTCCTTCTCTGTTTTATGTCACATAGCATTATGGCACCCAACCCAGTAAATCTGTAAACCCCCTTCTAGTGAGACTGAGAATGAGGTAATCATCCAGCCTCTGAGGTGCCATGGAGTGTTCCTACTTTTGAGAGACTGGTGGGATACGACTGCCAGAAAGGACATGTGGAACCAGGTAGTCACTGATGTCAATGCAGTTGGTGGCTGTGGTCACAATTATGTTTAAGTGTTGCATTGGGCACTGACATGATTTTGTTGGCATGCAGGAAGGCAGCTGCAGTTGCCCAGGAACAGCTGGCTACAAGGGGTACTCCTGCAACTGAGTTACTGCTGACAGCAAATGAAGAGTTCCTGTCCACTGTCAGAGATGCTGACAGCTCAGAGGAGCCTTTGCACTGCATGATTGATACTGGTGCTGATGTGGCTGGCAGGCCAAGTGTATTCCAGGAGCAGATTTCAGGTAGTCTTACATATGGTAACATTATATATTCTTGTAGACTAAAATAAAATTTGGCTGCTATTGCTTGTGATACATGTTTTAGATCTGTACTTATTGATAATTCCTGGTTATACAAGACAGTGATGCAATAACCCGAGGGAGTGGGAGGACAGCTCAGACAAGTTTCAGTTACACCTATTTCTTACAGGGCATTTAGCAATTGTTTATTTACTATCCATGTGTTTTTCACATTGTGCTACTTAATAGTCATCCTTTCATTGATTCATTTCTTCCAGGCCTAGCCTCCCTGCAAAATGTTGAGACATCTGTTCATGGTAAGCAAATGTTTATTTTCTTATTACTAAGAATTATTTAGATATATTATTGTTAAGTGTGAGACGAGTGTAATGAGAGTCCGTATTTCTGTAGCATATGCAACTGTATGACCAGTGTTACCTTTTCTTCATACATTTTGAGTTAAAAGTTAGGGGAGTAGTAATTTAATTCCTATGTTTGTTGCTTATTATCACAGATGATCCTGACAGTGAAAGTGTAGGACTCCTACCACCTGATGTTGGAGTATTGGTAGGGTCTGATAATAATGGTGGCCACGTGATGGCACAGTCAGGGGAGCAAAGGTTCAGTCTGACACTGAGGTTATGACTCACAAATCCTCTGGATTTCCTTCAGGTACAGTTAGTATGCCTATGCACACCTATCCTGCTGAGTCCTTAGATAGTTCACAGGTTGAGGGTGACCCAGTTGATCAGGGTAATGTGGTCATGGTGGTTTCAGTGCTGGTTGACTCTGTAGCCAAAGTGTGGGTGAGGTGCCATGCAGGAGGGTTGGTACGGATGCTCACAGGACCCTTGTTTTCTGCCCTCCATCTCATGACGGTGTGTCATTATGTGCCACTCAATGTATGTATAACGCCATCATGGTGACACAGGCATGTTCCACTGGCATCTCTGAGGACATGATGAGGGTTCTATATAGGGCACAATTTGTCGTATATGAGTGCCTCAACCATGTGGCTGATTCAGTAGATTGAATGAATGCCACACTGGAATGGGCAGTGTCTGTGATGGAACATTTGCTGGGAGGGGGACAGCATATATGTGGCTGTAGGGCTGCAACATCATCTGGTGTTAGTCAACATGTGGCCATGCTGAATCCTGCTCCCAAAGTGGCAGTACTTCCACTGCTCCATCAGTGTTCCAGGTATCCACCCCAGATGTGGTAGTCCATGGGGGTTATGGACCTGGGTGAGGTCATGAGTAGAGCTGATCCAGCAGATATCACTCACATTCAGGTAGCATCAGCAAATTTGGCCATGGTCACACATGATCACACAGAGTGCCCATACAGATCCCCACACATACTAGCTACATGAGGCATTAATGAGGGTTGCAAGTCATCCTGTCTCAGGTACCCTTTGATATTATCTACATTCCTGCCTGCTTGTGTTTCTTAATCACACACACTCACTACCTTGGTGCCAGGCCTGGTCCTCTGCCCCTCCTCCGTACAAATGATGATAACTGTGCCATCACCTTGTTTCTATCATTTGGATTAAGGTTACTTATGTATATGTCTGATGCATGGGTGGATAATTAACTGTGTGCTAAGGATATGAATTGGTGATGTAATTTGAAAAAAAAAATTCTGAATTATTACACAGTTTTAGTGCTGTGATTCCTACCTTGAAATCTCTGACATGGCATTCATGTTTATTGCTCTACTTATGAGAATATAGGGATAAATAGACTTTGGACTGCTTTTTATTTTCTGGGTATTTTCAGTGCATGAGGCATGTTAGCTGAGAAATGGTGACATAAGTCAGTCCTGTCACATACTGATGTCATTGCTGGACAACTCACACACATTCTGCTTAAGTAAATTTATATTCATGTTCTTGTTTCTTTATTGACATTTGATTACTGGGAAAGTCTGACTTGGTAGAAGCCCATTTTCAGTGGAGGCCCAGGGAGAAAAGCTCAAAATTATTACAAAACATTTTAAGAACAATAATTTTGCAATTTAAGAACAACAATTTTGCAATCTTAAATAATAAAAACATCTGCAGTTTAAATAATTATAACAAATTAGTGATAATATACAAACATTGGTTAAAAATCAATACAAGTTATATGACAATCATTTAATATTTATAGAAATTTTAGACAGTTTGTAGAGAAATTAAAGGTAAGTTAGTTTAATGCAAACAAAAATTGCAATATGAAGTGAGGGAAGAACAGGCTTATGGTATATCCAGAGAGAAAGTCAGGGACGTGAACTTGATAGAAGTAAGGAAGTAAGTGAAGAAGGGAGAGTAAGCAGGTATAAAGAATGAAACTGAAAGTTCACATTTAGGGACTTCTTCTACAGCTGTGAGGTCTACCAGATTTTTGTGGTACTTGCTGGGGTTGTTCTTACACATTTATTTTTCATTTATAGGTTCAATACTTACCTTGATAGTCCTGCAGTTACAATTGTTGTCATTCAGGGCTGACTCTTTCTTTTGCTAGTAGTACACAGCCAACACATCATTACATAAAGGTTGTGAGCATTTTCTGGCATCAATTTTACTCTATGTATGTGCATAGGATGAAAAGTGTACCACTTAGGTGGTGAGCATATATGCTATCCATTGCCTCTTGGCCAGGGTGAGGGCATATTGTGCAAGCCTACATCTACCTATGCCCACAGCAGCTGGGGGTTCCCCCTCTGAGTCCTCATCTGCATGTGGGTGTGGTGAGCATGCCGCTGGTGGTGGAATGTTTGCTCCTAGCCCTTTGGTGCTGCTTCTGCAGCTGTTTTTGCAGTATGATATTGTGTAGGACAGCACAGCCTGTGACAACTTTGGCACAAGTACTGGTATTGTACTGAAGAGTTCCTTCCCCCTAATGTATTTAGGCTCCAAAACTGTGACTTCAACACCCCAAATACATGCTCTGTGATATTTCTTGTTTGAGCATGTGCCTCATTACTGCATTCCTTTGTGGGTGTGCATGCATATCTGATGGGCGCCATCAGCCATGGATTGAGTGCATACCCTGCAACCCCCAGTAAATGGCCTTGTGGGACATCAGCCCTGAAAAACCTCTGGTATAGCTGTGAGGTGTGCCAAATATGGGAGTTATGGTAATTGTCAGGGTTGCTAACATACACATTCAGAGCTATTTCCCTAGCATTACACATGACTTTTCAGATAATGGAGTGGAACCCCTTTCTGTTGATGTAAATCCTTCCTTGTTCCCCGAGTGGTACTTTTATCTCAATGTGAATGCAATCTGTGGCACCAAAGACATCAAGAAAGTGTGCTATGGGGTAGAACTCCTTCATAGTTCTAGGTCTGTTCTCTAGGGTAGGGGGAAATATATATATAGTCACTGACATGCTGTAGCATAGCATTCAGGAAATGGTGTAGGATCCTGGATTCTGATGCCTGTGGCACCCCTAGCATGTCCTCTGTGTATCACTGAAAGATTTCTGCAGCTAAAATTCTAAGTGCTGCACATACCTTGACCTCCACAGGTATTGGTTCCTCTCAGTTTGCCCTTGCTCTCGGGTGAGGGCGACAGAAGTTGCAGAGCTCTTGGAGTGTGTCTGTATCGGCCCCGTAGTGCTCTCTATGTGCATTTCATGCAGACCATGAAAAGTTAAACATGTTCAAAGTACCCTTCTCCTCCTTGTCCGAGGTCTCTCAGCAGCAGCAGTAGCAGCATAGACTTGAACCTATTGCACATACACATGTAGAAAACAGTAGCAGCCCCTAACATTCTTTCCTTGCTGTGTAGTTTCTACGGTCTGTATTCCAGTAGGTTTTGGAGTACAAGGTAAAAGGCTACACTAAGTGTACATGATAGCTTTATAGATTGTTGAATAGCTCCACCATCTTGAATTAGTTGATTAACATGCCATTCAGCTGCTCATGCAGTAATTAGCATGCCTCGATGTTTACTGTGTTTGCATGGCTCTACACATTGTGTAGAGCCACCTACTGAATGCAAATTTGTGTGCTATTGTGTGCACTTCATGCCTCAATGCAAAGATGGTTTCAGCAAGCCATGTAGGGTTTATTGAATTCTGTAATACTCAACAGGAGTGTGTGCCAAAATGAAACTTCCACACAAAACAAAACAAAAACCAAAGCACACCAAACCAAGAACCCAGCTGTAACGATGAACGGCCACACTATAAAAATTTTAAAATCAGCTTTCCTCGGGCTTTATAGTGTGGCCGTTCATCTTTACAGCTGGGTTCTTGGTTTGGTGTGCTTTGGTTTTTGTTTTGTTTATTTAATTCTGTCCCATGTCTTTATATGAAATCACTTCTTATGTTACACTTATAATCTCAGTGAATATGCTGTACTTTTGGGCTTAGCCCTGAGACCATTTTGTTAGCACAATGTGCCCTGTATTTATTTGCTTTCTAATAACAGTATTATAACTTCATGGTACATAAGCTGTATAATATTGTTTGGTTCATGTTGAACCATTACTTTCAAATGTCCTTGGGTACCACTGAGCTACCCAGTCCTCTCTAATGCACAAATGCACACTGACTGGCTACCACTGAATCTGACTGGCCACTGAATATATGCAAATGCCTCTCTTTCTCTGTTTTTTTTCCACTACTGTTTCCATGCTGGTTATTTAACATTTTTCTCTATGAGGATGGATCTCTATGTCTTCTTTTATTTTGACAAAATAGCACTCACAATCCATTTATAAACAATCTCTGCTAGACTGGAACCTGACTAACAAACCCTTTCATTATCAAAATGCTGGCTGGCTACCAGACAGTATCAGTGACCACATTCCCAACTATCTGATCAGGCCCACTAAACACACCATTTATCACCAGATTCATAATAATAAAATTTTCAACACCCAAGGTCTAATAAAAACCCTAAAGAATGTAACTGGTCCCCTCTAAAGTATTGGCCCCATATCTGCTGATGAACACTTTAATAATACTTTCCTCAATATACTTAACAGTCTGGCTACCCGAAGAACAATCCAAGTAAAGATTAACTATGCCCCTTGTTTGACTAATGAAACAAAAACCCTCCTTAAGCTTGGACCTCGTCTCTTTGTTTTTCCTACATAAAAACCTTTGCAATGTTGACACAATGCAAATGGTTTACAAGAAAGCTAAGTCTTTCAAGCAATTTTATACCATTCTGTGAATGAACAGGTGTATAAAACTAACAAAAAGTGGGAATATTAAAATGTGGATTTTGCCCACAATGTAAATTTATTTTGGAGAGTGATTCTGTTATTATTAATGGAAGTATCATATCAATTGTAATTCATTGGGGGTTATTTATGTTGCCTTTGTGTCTGCATTGCAAATGCTTTTTATGTAGAAAAAATAAAGAGAAGCTTGAGGGACAGAATATATGAACATAATTTAGACATAAAAAACAAAAATGTAAATAATGCTTTGTATAAACATATTATACAATTTTCTACTCATAACTTTTGTTTTTATGTATTGGATATGGTATCAAAAAATTCTAGAGGTGGCCCATGGGAAGACATTACTGAATGCCTTGAATGAAGTAGGCAAATCAAGCTTAATGCTTTAAAACATCCAGGTTAAAATGACAGTTTGTCCTTTGCTAGTGTTTTAAAATTGTGTTATTACTTGTTTTAACTAACATTTTATATGTTTGTATCACTTTAAGTATGGTTTTAACATTAGGTTTAGCCATGTGCATAGGGTGGTGGGGAAAAGCATTTTTGATTGTTTTTCGTGATTTTTTAAGAGGGTTATTTAAACCAAATGTGATTTACTGTTGTTTAGATTCTGATGGTCTGTTTGTTATACTTCAGACAAAAGTGCTTCATCATTTGTGTGATTAATAAAGAATTCAGCTTTCCTTCATATGTCAGGCTGCATCTTTGTTTTCATATGTTTGTTGCTTGGTTCCTGGTGGATTTGTGATTCCTCCATTTGATCCTAATTAACAGGAGGTTGTTCCAAGAGTTTTCTATGCTTGCAATTGTATTTATGCATTTTCCACATTTCTTGCCTTCTTATCTGATCCTTCACCTTATATTATTTCTTTTGTGTTTTGGCACATTCAGTTGCTGTCTGATTTCTGTCTACTTCTGGTTTGATTTCCATTCCAGCTTGACTCGGATATGCTTCTGTTAAACTAAACAGGGAACTCATCTTAGACTTATTTTCCTTATGTTTGAAAACGTTCACTATATTTGGGTCATGTGAGGTCAGCAGATATGTATGCAGTTTCACAATTGCAGGTCTATACATGTAATCAGTTTAATGTTTTCCTTGAAATTTTTCCATTGAGTCTCTTCCTCTGTCTTACCAAATCCCTTACCCTCCTGTTCCATTGCTCTTTTGTTATTATGCCCCTGCCCATTTACTACTGGATCACACTTGTTAAATTTTCCACTCTTGCAATAATGTACTGCTACCTATATCTTCTTCATTTTGCCATAATTTCCACATTATGCACTGTGCTTTTTCTATTACCACAGCATATCTTTTGAAAGTCAGCATTCCTTCTCCTTCCAAATTTATGCTTGCTTTTAATCTAGTCTTTTTAATTCTATCCTGCCACATGCATACCTTTCACAAATCATTTGGATGTCCAGTAAATACTTATCTTTTGACAATATCACCACATGTCTTAGAAGACAGCAGCAGTATTATTATTTTATCCACATCGGTTCTCCCAAAATGTACCAGCTTTTGCCCATTTGTACAACAACCTTTGTATTTTCCTCCTCAATTCAACCCAGTTGCATTTCCTAATCACTTCCTCTGTGGGGACCCCTAATGCTCACATATATATTTCATTCCATTCTGAGTTAGGAATCCTTATTTGGCCCTTAATTCCATTTCCTATTCTTATTACCATGGATTTCTTAGGGTCATAGAGTAGCTCCATTTCATCTCCAAAGCTCTGAAACATCTCCAACAGCAGTCATCTTCTTTTAGAAATATCAGACAATCAGCAACGTCATAGTGATGCTAGTATATCATAGTATTATAGTATCATAGAATTAAAGTAGAATACTAGGCTAATGATCCAAGGTGTCATTTTAGCCTAGCCAAGTTCCCCAAAATAAAATGTGGTAGGTAATGATTCCCAAATGTTTTGTTTTGTTTTGTGGAGGGTGTACATTCTTAGGTAGACAAAAAATTACTAACTTCATCTCTACAAGTGACATGGATGGTAGACAAGGGGTATATTTATCATTCCCCATCCACTGATGTAGATTTTACTTTAATTAGTGCAGGGATGAACTCTTCTTCACATGGATAGTAACCCTGTTTCAGCAATGGGGAGCCTCTGAGACACATACTTTTCCACCCAGCATGTCCTTTTTATGTTGCTGATGAGGTTTAGGGCCCTAGATAGGGTGTTTCTAATGCTAGCTCCTTTTCAAATGTGTAACAGGTCCATTAGTACTTGATCTGAGGAAGTTTTGTAGGCTAGGCATAGGTCACCTCCCAACAGCCTGAAGGAAACTGAATATAAGGACAGTGATTTGAGGCAGTCTGCATAGGGTGTGTTTTCTACCCCTTGTATTCTTTTTGAGAGAAATCTCTGTGGATGCTGCAGTTACTGCATACACCCAAATAGTTGCATACTGAATGGGGTGTTGTACTCAATGATAAGGCTTATGTGGGCAGAGTATAACAGAATAATATTTTGATTGGACCTAGATGCCATACCTTTACTTACAAATTATTTGACATCTAAAAAACAAAAGAATCAGGACAGCTTAATGGTTCCAAGTATGACTTTTTTTTTGAAAAAAACATTTACAATATTAGTGCTTTTATCTAACTTATTGTAGACATCTTCAGAAAGAAATAAAAAGACATAAAACAGCTATAACATCATGAGGACACATTAAAACAGCCCCTTTTTGTATCAAACAGGAAGTGTCTAACAAACAGGAAGTATGTAACAATGTAAGAAAGACTGCCGAAATTCTTAAAGTGACCTGTACAATTTAAAAGTGACCTGTGTTGTTTAAAAACAATAGTAAAAATGTGTAACACTGAAAACAACTGTCAACAAGTCAAACAAGAAAATATTAAAAGATCCACTTTGAAATAAAAATAGTGTTCTGCTACTGAAAACTCTAAATAAATAGGGTGCAGAAAAAGTAACTTTAAAATGTACAGTCAAAACTCAAAGTGTAGAGGCCTTGTATTTCAGTTGCGGTAGTGTTGTTGCCTCACAGCAAGAGGTTCTCCCGTTCGATTCTCGGCTTGGGTTGGGAATGCCTTCTGTGTGCAGTCTGCATGTCCTCCCCATGGTCGAGTGGGGGTTTGAAAGACATGCGTTGAATGGGTGTGCCTTCATTGAAGGTTGGGTGTCGGGCTGGCAACTCGACACCATAAAAAACAACTGCCAATCATTAGCGGACTGGAGTTCCGCTGTGGTGACCCCTAACCGGGAAAAGCCGAAAGACAAACAACAACAACAGTGATGGATACTGCTTCAGTTAAACCTGGTACACTCATGGCATCCAGATGTAACTGCCAACATAATTCTTTATGTAATAATAAATTCTGCCAGTCCCCTTTGCTGTTTTCATCTGTGATCCTTTCAAGAATGGAAAATGTAAAAAGAGAAAAGAGTTTGCAGGTTATTGCATGCCTTGCTAGGGCACTTTTATTGTCTCTTTTTTAATGCTATACAAATGTTGATAAATCCATTTATTAAGTGAATTGTTGGTCTTGCCTATATAAAAGGCTGTGCATGACTAACACTGGGCAAGACAAACAACTTTAGATGTATAGCAAACATATCTTCCCCTGGTAAGCCATCTTCTAACAGTATCCTACAGTATCCTGCTGTAGTTTTTTTCTATATACATGCATTGTTTGCACCAGCCACATTTCAATGTCTCAAAGCTTTCAGTACATGATTTTTTTTATCTGGTCTCTGTAGAATTCTCTTGAAGTTTGCATGATTCTTATAGGTGCAAAAAGGCATGCAATCGAAATGACCTTTAAAGTCATTTTCATTCTGTACTAGTGGCCAGTTTTTTTAATATAATATTCCTGATGTCTGCTGCTTCCTAGGAATAATGAATGATGAAATACTGATTACTTACATTCCTTCGTTCACCTCTGTTAGTTTCATCAGTACATAAACCATGATGTATAATTGGAGCATACGTCTTAGCTCTCTCTACCCAGATTTCTTCTTTGATCTTCTCAACTAACTCCAAAGGATATCTACAATAAAAAAACATGTTTTTTAATAACTCAAACTGTCTTGAGCACTCGTCATTGTTTGATGCTAACCTAGAAATTCATGCAAATTGACTTTTTAGAACACCTTTCTTTTGGTGAAAAGGATGGCAACTTCTGAAATGCAGAAATGAATTACAGTATGTAGGTTTACGATATATAGATGCATCGAATGTGCCGTCACTATTCTTCACCAGTTCAACTCCAAAAAGTGTATGTTGTGCTCTTTGATGTGGGATGAAAATCAAAGAAAATCTGTTGATTTTTCCAGTTCTGTTACGAACACTTCTAGTTGGTGTAAAGTACCTGACCAAATGAAAAAGATATCATCCAAAAAGTGTCAATAGCTCTTGCAATGATGAAAATAGCTCAATTTGAATACCATGTCCTTTTAATATTTTAATAAAACCTCATTAGTAAAGGTTGGGGTGCAAGTCACACCCATTGTCACCCCAGAGATCTATTTAAAATAGTCTCCATCAAAATACAGGAAATTATTGGTTAGGAGTATTTCCATAAAACCAGAGAAGAGTCTAAGTGTATTGTCAGTAACTAAATGGGAATCCAAAAGAATATCACTTAACGATGATAACCACTGTTGTGCAGAATGTCTGCAGATACATTTTAGATATCCAAGATGACCAACAGGTTATTTTCTCCACTGTGTGAATTTCTTAATTTATCAACAAAATCCCATGAGTCCCTCAAGTCATGTGGAAAGTCTTTAAAGAGATGTTTCAATTTAGTATCCACAAATTTTCAGTAAATCTGAAGCTTGGAACGCTAGAAAGCTTTTATCGTCCAAACCAGCAAGTTGAAAGAGGTACCAAACACTAGTAACCAATTAAATAAATCATTAGTTAGTATCACAGTCTTGGTAAAATTCTTCCTTGTTCCTAAATGCTTCAATGGTGAAAGAACTATGCGAGTCGTCATTCTTTGTTAAAATCTTCGTTTTTATTGCTGGTTTGGATGATATAGGCTTCCTATCATTCAAAACTTCAGATTTACTGAGATTTTGCTGATCCACCAATATGGATATCTTAGCAAGCAAGAGATTTGGGTATATGCAAGGCCACTATTTGAGTGGTCCACCTAGTGAACTTTTGTTTAAGTATCCGCAAATTTTGCAAAAGGTTTGCTGCCACTGTTGGTTGTAATGGTGGATCCAATATGTTCAAATGTATTTTTGGGATACCAAATATTTTGGGAACAATTGGAAAGGACACCTTAAGAAAGTTGTATAAGTCCAGAGAGATGTCCTCAAACAATAATATTTTCTCCAAACACATGTCAATTGAACCATATGTGGTATGAATGTCTTTCAGAGAAACTGGTTGGTATACATTGGTATCCGTATCCATCAATAAAGTAGTCATTCTACTGGTATAGTCAATTAAATCCATAATAATGGGACCTATCCTTTATCTGGTTTCATAAACTGAATATTGTTGTTAGTGAGATTTTCAAGTAGCTCTTTTTCAATACGTGTAAGGTTATAAGACATACATTATCTTTTCGTTGCCAAAAGTTTCCTAATCTCAGTCTCATAAACTTTTTCAAATGCATTAATAATTGGATGAAGGGGGGGTTGTATGTGCTTTTCCATTTCAAGTTCTGCATCACATTTTTATTGTTCATATTGTTCCCCATTAGGATTGTTAAATTCAATTTTCTTGTAAATGATTTCAAGTCAATTAAAGTCTGTTCTACACTTGCATGACCAGCAGGAATAAAAGTCAAGCCTTTTAAAAAACAAACCAAGATGTGCAGGTTGTATTAAAATGTATGATAATTATAGATGTTAAAATTATACAAATTCATATCAGACACTGTACCAGAGGACGCAGTAATCTCATCACAATTCACCAGTTGTTGAATCTGGTGGAATATGTTTTCCTCTTGGGCCAGTGTGTTCTGTTTTCCCCCCTTGAACTAATTAATTTGTTCACTGTTTGTTTTGTATTTGTTGACTATTCTGGCAGATTGTCTCAGGGGTTGTTGTCCTAAATGGACGTCTCTGTTTTCAGGGATATGGTCATATTGAAATTCAGGTTTAGTCACCACCTGTTCAGTGGGTGAATGTTGTTTTTTGAGAGACTTGGTTTTGGATATGCACATTTGTTGCTGTATTCATGATTAGCTCTCTTTAGTTTCTTGTCCTTTCTCCTTTTGCCTGACAACATGCTTGCAGAATCTTGTTTAAACACATATTGAAGGAATGCTAGTAACTGCTAAAATTTAAGTCTCCCAAAATGGAGGAGAATAATTTAGAAACTTCCTATTTCAAAATTGTCATTTTTTTCCCTCATTGTCTTTAATTAATAAGCGAGTAAGTTCAAGACCAGTATGATTAAATAAATATAAAAGCTCCATGTGAAATTGGGTTTATTCCCCTATCCCCTGGGGGAACTTCCAGATCCAAATCCCCTTTGGTACATGCTGTCTACATAGACTTTCACATAAAAATAATTGTCCATTTGCAATGATTTGAATTTTAATAAAGTATTGTCCAAAAGCTTAATCTGCTGGTCTAATGACAAATACTGTCCACCTGGTGATCTAACGTAACCACAATTATCAGAGAAATTAAAAGAGCTCATCAATTTTAAAACATTTGCAATTTCAGAGAAATCAGTTTGTGCAAGTCCAAATGCTTAGTTACGCAAAGGGGAAATAAATTGTTCATTTACCTGTTACTCCACTGTTGGGATTCTCTGAATAACTGGTAATTGTGTAGAATGCATCAATTTGGTGGTCCTTGTCTGTGATGCAATACAACTTGTTCTAAGCTGTTGGATCAACAAAATCAGATTATCCATTAAAGATGTACAATCTCATTTTGCAACATGGAATGAGTTTGTCATCACAGTAGAAACACATTCCTCAAATGCTAAATCTCTACCTATGTGTTTCCAAGTCCCTTACTATAGGAATCCCACTCAAGGGTGTATTTTCAATGTGGTAGTTTGCAGGGATGGCCATCTAGTTAAAAGATACTATTATGCACTTAGCATTGAGTTTAAGGCCTTGACTCTGGCACCAGTTATTTAGTTGGTGTCAGGTCCTCCTGGAGGATATTAGTATCTTGGGGTGAATTGATGACTGCTCTCAACTAGCAATTGGCTGCTAACCTGGTCAGTCAGATGACCTTGATGTTAGTCTTGACTTCAGAAAAGTAGATGCCAACAAGCATCAATGGTCCCAGCACTGAGCCCTGTGGGACCCCACTAGAAAATGTCCATTTTGTGGAGGTAGATTACCCTATTCTAACTTCTTGGGTCCTGTCAGTGAGCCAGCTGGCAGGCCAATTGATTACATATAGGTTAATACTTAATTTTGTTAGCTTGTTAGCAATGCCTGAGGGGGGTGTTATGTCACATGCCTTGACTAGGTCGAGCTTTACCCTCATCCATCACTTTGCTAGCCTTCTCAAAGAAATTCACAAGGTGTAGCAGGCAAGATCTTCTCCTGATAAACCAGAACTGAGCAGAATCCATGTTTTGTAGGTTATTTATGTCACCACTGATGATATCCACGATCATTCTCTCCATTGCCTTACACAGCAAGCTCATCAGGCTAATAGTTTGTTAGTTTCTTGGGTCCATGGATGGGTCACCCTTGTGCAGTGGAATAACCATTTCAGTCCTCCATTTATTATTTACAAAGCCTGTTTGGAGGCTGTAGTTAAACAAAGATTGTACTGGGACTGATAGTTGACTTTTCAGGCTGTTAAGAGGTACCCTGGGATATTATCAGCGCCTATCGATGCAGTGTTTTTGGACTTGGATAGCATCTTGAGAACCTGTGGCAATGGTGGGGGGAGAGATGGATGTTGAAATTTCTAGAGGAATATTGGTTGGAGGGAAATAAAGTTTGAGGCAAGTTTGTCAGCCAGAAGATTAGCTATATCTTTTGCTACCTTGTAGATGGTGCTATTTACAATTAATTTGTTTCATTGCTATGTATTGCCTTTGAGGTTTCGGACATAGCTGAGGAAAGATTGTGTTTGTGTGGGTGACTATTTTTATATTATATATTTATTTTTTCATATCATTTGTTTAACTGGATAGTCCAAATGGGCAGAAATCTATCCCTTTTTAGTGGAGGTGGTGACGGGAGCTTCAGAAAAATTATGTTACATAAAGCACACAGTAAACAGAGGTATACAAGTAATCAACAAATATACAAAATTTAAACAGGGTATCATTAATTAACAGCAACATCATGTAAACAGCTATGAAACATGTTTGGAAGGGAAACTGGTAGAAAGAGAAAAAAAGAGAAAATGGAAGATTAGTATTAAGAGGTGTGAGACAAAATGTTTTAGTATAGGTAAAGGATGAAAAGGAGAATCTGGACCAATAACTGAGGATTCTTTGAAAGAATAAGAGAAAGTAAGGGGCAGGGCAGTTATCATCCAGAAGCTGTGCATGTACAGAACCAGGTATTGTTTAGGTATTCTCCTGTTCCTATTTTAAGCATATTTTACCTCAAATTTGGCTTTTGTGGACTTTATTAACCCCCTGAGTTTCTTGTTTAGGCTGATGAGGGAGCATTTACCCTGCTGGGTATTGTCTACTTCATTTTTACCATACATTTCTTTCTTTTGTTGCCTAGACTTTTAGTGTTGGAATCCCAGCAGGATGTCTTGTTTGTTTTGTGCTGCCTCTGTGCTTATTATATATGTACTGCAGTTTCTATTTAGCCGTTGATATGGTTATATGGGGTTTCTGTGAATGTTTTTGTATAGGCAGCAGTATTCTCGAGGTTTGAGGGGATTGAAATGTATTTAGGGTGCCACCTAGTAAAGGAAAGTTTGCCTTGGAGTAACTCTTAAAAAGTTTTACAGTCTCTTCTTTACATTTACCTAAAAGGAGACATATTTATGGTCTGACCTGACTAGCGAGGATATCAAACTGGGGGGAGGGGTGCAGTGCTCTGTCATGTTTGTGAGGACCAGATTGCGGATGTTTTACCCCTTAGTGGGTGTATGAACTAGCTGGTCCAGCGTGTTGTTATTTACAAAGTCCAGCAATCTCTCAGCCTGGAGTCTATGTTACAAGATCGAAACTTTAGTTAGTCAAATAACTAAAGATCAATCTTGTAATATAGAAAGCCAAAAACCTCAAATGGCTGATTTAATTCAGGGAAACAATTCCCTTGGCTGTTATGGGGATTATGCCTTATTCTCCAATGTGGAGTGATCTCAGAGTTGGTATATTTAGTGAGGGGGGGCACATCCCCCCACATCTAGGGGTGTGGGGGTTGAAGCCTCCCACTTGATTTGGGATTAAAAGTTTTTTTTTCATGTGGCCAAGAGAAATGTTTCCCTGCATTAAATCAGCCGTTCAGGGTTTTTGCCTTTTGATATTACTCCAGCAATCTCTCAGCCTGGAGTCTATGTTACAAGATCGAAACTTTAGTTAGTCAAATAACTAAAGTTTCGATCTTGTAATATAGACCCCTGGGCCTGTATGTTGGGGGTCTTGTATGATTCACAGTTTATACTGGGGTAGTTGAAATCACCTGTGAATATGGTGTTGAGTTGGATGGAAAGTGTGCTGAGTGTCTTTAAGTAAGTGTTACGGTTTTCCTGCGACATTGAGGAGGATCTATTGCTTGCAGGATATGGTATGGGACCTTTTTATAGCGATTTGGACATGGAGATGCTCAAGTCTGTTGTGCTAATGGACCAGCCTTGAGGTGTATTTATATTTAATGTATATAGGCACACATCCTCCTTTTGTCCCTTCTTGTGCAGCCCTGCACTGTAGTGGTGCTCTACACAACTTTAAATCATGTCTCAGTAACTGCACATTCTCCAAGATGAGGAGAGCCTGCAGGAAGTGGAGGTTCTTGTTTAGACACCTGGTATTGAGCAGTAACACATTTAAGATTTTCCTGGTTTGGTACATCTATGTTGGAAGGTTTATCTGGTTGGAGATGCCAAAAACTGGAAATATGGGAGTGGAAACATTTTTACTCAATCTTCAAAATCCCAAGGTAAACAGATGCAGACCATTCTTGTCAAAGCAGTATGTTCTATAAAGCATGCCATAGCAGGCTGAGAAACATTATACCTCATTCAAATGACACTATAGTTTATGCCAGTTGTTGAAGTAAATAATTTTCTATTTGTATTGTGGCATCACCATAGGAGAAGGTAAAATGCTGTTTAATACTAGGTTCATATCAGCCTTGGATTTAGAGTCTGAGAGCTCAGTAATGTCTTTATGGTACATATCAGATCATTAATACTCACATGAACTATGACCGAATCATATTTGTACTTGGGGTTAAATTACAGGAGTTTATTAACATTATGACAGATGCTGGCCCCTGATAGGCAGCAGTCTGTGACTCTCACTTTCTCTCTCTCTTAGCCTGGTGAGTGGGATGTCTGTGTGTCTCACTATGGAGTCTCCTATGACCAGAATACTGGATCGTATAGAGGTATGGCTTCTCGGCTTAGATTCTGAGATATCATGGTTCGTGGCAGTATTTGTCTTGTTAGGTATTGTTTTTGTGAAATGCTGTTGAGACTGCTGAGGAATGTTTTGTGTGAGCAGTGTCTGAGAGGTGTTTGTGCTTTGGAGATATTACATTAAAGTGCCTCAGCATTTATGGGTCTATGTAATTATTCGACACAATGAGAGCTGGTTGTTGTGCGTGTGCTACTGACAACTGCTGGTAGTGAAATCCTTGCCTCCAATGACATTCTGAAACTGCATTGCTCACATACATTATTCGCATGTTTGAAGATTAAGTGGTTGACAGTGTACACCACTGAAGCAAAAATAAAACCTGGAACACCAGCATCTTGGGTAAGAATCTATCAGCATGGCACATCATGATTTGGCAATATTTGCCCACTCTTTCTTGCAAAATCACTCCAAATCTGTCAGATTGTGAGGGCATCTCTTGTGCACAGCCCTCTTCAGGTTACCCCACAGATTTTCTATTGGATTTAGGTCAGGGCTCTGGCTGGGCCATTCCAAAACTTTTAATTTTCTTCTGGTGAAGCCATTCTTTTGTTGATTTGGATGTATGCTTGGGGTCATTGTTGTGTTGAAAGGTGAAATTCCTCTTCATTTTCAGCTTTCTAGCAGACACCTGAAAGTTTTGGGCCAGAAGTGACTGGTGTTTGGAGCTGTTCATAATTCCTTCCACCTTGACTAAAGCCCCAGTTCCAGCTGAAGAAAAGCAACCCCAAAGCATGATACTGTCACCACCATGCTTCACCATGGAGATGGTGTTCTTTTGGTAATGTGAAGTGTTGTTTTAGCGCCAAACATACCTTTTGGAACTGTGGACAGAAAGTTTAACCTTGGTCTCATTAGGCCATAACACATTTTCCCACATGCTTTTGGGAGACTTGATGCATTGTTTTGCAAATTTTAGCTGGGTCTAGATGTTTTTCTGTGTAAGTAAAGGCTTCTGTCTTGCAACCCTACCCCGTAGTCCAGAGATATGGAGAATACAGGAGATCATTGTCATATGTAGTACACAACTAGTACTTGCCAGAAATTCCTGCAGCTCCTTCAGTGTTGTTGTAGGTCTCTTGGCAGTCTCCCTAACCAGTGTTTGTCTTGTCTTTTCATCGGTTTTGCAGAGACGTCCAGTTCTTTGCAACGTCACTGTTTTCCCATATTTTCTCCACTTTTTGATGACTGTCTTCACTGTGTTCCATGGTAAATCCAATGCTGTGGAAATTTTTTTGTACCCTTCTCTTGACTGATACCTTTCAACAATGAGATCCCTTTGATGCTTTGTAAGCTCTCTGTGAACAATGGCTTTTACTGTAGCAGGCAGCTGAGTAAATGTCAGGAAAATTCTGCTAGGACAGCTGAACTTTATTTGGGGTTAATCAGAGTCTCTTTACTTGATGGCAGGTGTGTACCCAAGAAGACTGAATGCTGTAATTAAATCAAAAGGTGCTTCAACAAAGTATTAATTTAAGGGCGTGCACGCACAACAAAGTATTAGTTTAAGGGTGTGCACACTTATGCAACCAGCGTATTGTATGATTTTTATTTTTTATATTTTTTCCCTTAATAGATTTGTTTTTCAATTGAATTGTACATGTTATAGGTCACATTAAAGGTGGGAAAAGTTTTGAAATTATTTATTGTGGTCTCATTTTTTATATCACAAAAAATGGCATATTAATAGGGGTGTGTAAACTTTTTATAACCACTCTATGTCTCTAATGAACACAGTCACAGGCAACCTGTAAATGTTTCATCTCCCAATCCCGTCTGCTTACAGTTATCAAGGGTAACAGAACAATTATCAAGGGTAATAGAACTTCTCAGAGATTTGGGATGCATGGCTATTCTTAAAAAGGCCCTTGTGGTCGTTAGCCTAGTAAACACCTATGAACCAAGTACTTCCTTAATAAGGTGATCCTAAGATTCACTAATATTAAAGTGGTAGGGAAGTTCATAGCAGGTGAGAGTTACAAATTTGCAGCCTAAAAGTAGTAACAAAATAGGCACTGAGGGATTTAAATCCATACTTTTATCAGTGACATTTATATCAAACACTTCTGTAAGAAGGTGAGACACAGATGCACTTGCACGTAAGTTGTTAGGGAAGCACATAGGTAAATGTTAGAGATTTTCAGACTGAAAGAAGAAAAGTGACAAGCACACAATCATGAGGGGCTTGGAACTCTCCACTCAATACACTGACACTCTGCAAATCTCTTGATTAACAGATTGACCTGTGGAAGCAGTCAGACTAACGGCATAGATTTACCTTATTCCATACTGCCAACTACTGTGAAATGGCACTCAGCTCATCGCACAACTGATGGCAGCCAATGGCACTTTATGTAAGACGTGACACTGAGTGGGTATCACTGTTCCTATACTATGGGCAGTGCCATCTCTTACCGTTTGTACATGAACATCAATAGTGCTCTTCAAGACCTGTTGAGCACAGTACAACCAGAAAAAGATAAGTGATTTAGAAAATATTTTTAGGCATGAATGTGCTGTGTTTATCTATTTTTTGACTAATTTAAAGGTTGCAAGTGAGAGTATAGGACAGGGATGAAAGGGTGAAGCAAGCAGAGGTTAGAGTAGAAGGTGAGCAGATAAGGAATGAACACATTTGAGGTGGGGTTGCAATACATCCTTCAACTTCCTAGCTCCAAATTTCTTATCAAAGCCAAAAATAATGGTAGGACAAACACCCCAGATCAGAGACATATGTTACATATTGCCCTTATAAAAGCATAAAAATGAATCATTATACATTTTCTGAAGAATATGAAGTCTGAAACTCAAATGTCTGTAATTATTTACTGACTTTAGTCCTCGGTAATTTGCCAGAAAATACACGTTATGAGGAACATAGCAAAATATGAGCCAAACATCTAGGCATTCTACACAAATCTGGACAGTTGTGACATATGGGCATGAGGCATATCTTTTTTTGTGAGAGTGCATACGCGTATGTGTGTGTGTGTGTGTGTGTGTGTGTGTGTGTGTGTGTGTGTGTGTGTGTGTGTGTGTGTGTGTGTGTGTGTGTGTGTGTGTGTGTGAGAGAGAGATAGACAAAGAGAGAGACAGAGGGACAGATAAATACTTTTTTTTAAGAAAAAGGAAGTAAAAGGAATAGCTTAGGTAGTAAGGAAAACAAGCATGACTGACAGGATGTGGAGGAACACAATGATGGAGACATCAGACAAACAGAAAGAAGATAATGGTGAGGAGAGGATTATAAAACCATCAGGGGTTGGCATGGACACAAAAAGGGAGGGAAACATGACTTTGGGGGATTGGATTGAGTACCCGCAAATGATATCTCTGACAGATGACGCCCAGCTGGAGATTATTCATCACCCGGGGTATTACCACCATTGGGTCCTGGCTAACAAGTTTAACTCAGAGCTAAACAGGGACGAGACTCAAAGACTCATCAAAGCATGGTCTCCACGTGGCTGGTACAGGCATCCAAACTCCTGTCAATGGGATCCCCCACAATAAGGTCTGCCAGCTGTAGACGAGTGACAAAGGTGTCACCTCCACTTACTGCTTGGTACCACTGAACTCTCCTCCAGTGCAGTTCTACCTTATGCAGGTGGTGCAGGTAGGGCAGAAGGTGTGTAGGCAATTGTTGCAGGCTGGGACACAGATGCCTTGGGTGCATCTGCTGGTGGATGTGTATCTGCCACCTATAGGGGATTGACAGGTCTTGCCAGTGGGATGGGTGCAGATTGTTGTGCTGCTACATATAACAGTTGAAGAAATGGAGAGAAATAAAACAATAAACAAAATAAATGTATGTAAGACAAAGGACAGTGACAAAGAGTATTGGGGACAAGGAACACAAACATGATGAAAATTGCATTAACGATGTTGGTAATGGTTTGGTTAAATAATATGCACTTTTAATAACAACCTGATAAAAAGAAGTTTAATGGCAGGACCTGTTTAAGCAGACCGATATGTGCCTGAGGTCTGAGATGCAATTTGATGCCTGAGAATACCATACGTAATCAAAGTAAACATACTACTCTGACATATTTCTTTCAATCACAGGTGATAGGCAAAGGACAGCAGCTTCTTCTGTATATTACAAAATGTCCAACAAACTACTAATTACGATCTTATATATATGGACAGTGTACTAGAGTAGTGATACTACTGGAAAAAATGTGCATGAAATGTTTTCCATAAGAACACTGCTACGGGCATGGGGACTGAAGCCAGAATCACCCTCACAATGTGAAACAAAGAGACTGAACATGAAGATCCACTTTCTACCTACACAGGAGGCAACACGCACAAGTATTACACACTCATACTACTACCTTTGAGCTACATCAGAAATGACAAATGTGGCACTGGTGTTTTATAGTTATAAAATTATTCTTTAATGCTTAGTACTTCTAATACTAAAAGCCAGACCTTTTTTATACTAGCATGTATACTCAGCCCAGTGCTCTCACGGAACTCCAATCTGCCTATGCCTTTCATTCGCTTTAGGAACTAGAGACATAAAACTGGAATAATGTAACACTTGTGGATTGCACACGGTGGCAGGTTATTCGAGTAACTAAAATAACAAATACTTATAGTATGGAGATAGTGACTGCACTTTAACCTCTTCCTGACATCTGTGAAGGAGGTCTGGATTGTGACATCTTATGTCAATGTAATGGTGACAGCAGTATTCCCTTGTGCATGGGGTGCCAGTAGCATGTATGACATTTTTGACCGATTTATTCCAGGCTTCAGCCTTATACTGTGATGCAGTATAGCCATACTGCAAGAGTCACTGCTTGTACTCATAATGGAGGATGTCCAGAAAAATCTTGGATCCCTCTTCACACCCCTTCTGTGCTATTAAAGGATCACTACCTCCTTCTCTAGCACTGATGTCTCACATTGAAGAATGTCAGGGAAACAAGGTAGGGAACTGACACCCAAATCAGATCATATCAAATCAGATCTTGTGTATCCTATTTCGTGAGGCTTTGATGGGTATCTCATTTGTGCGATGGATGGTTGATTCAGAAAATATATGTTTTGTATTATTATGGTTCCACATAGGGTGGCCACAGTGGTGCAGCAGTTAGTGCTGTCGCCTCACAGCAAGAGGTTCTCCAGTTCGATTCTCAGCTGGGGTGCCTTCTGTGCAGAGTCTGCATGTCTTCCCTGTGGTCACATGGGTTTCCTCCAGATGCTCCAGTTTCTTTCCACATTCCAAAGACATGCAGTAGGTGGATTGGACACTCTAAATTGGCCATAGGTGAGAGTGTGTGTGAGAATGAGTGGTGTGAATGAACTACTGCTAGCCAACCAGCAGTGTAAACCTTGGCTCAAGATGAGTCACTGTGCAAGTGACACCCCAACTCCATGTGCAAAATGGGAAAAAGGGGTTGAGGATGGATGGATGGGTATTATTATGGTTCCAATGCCACTTTAAGGAGTGAAATATGGCAGCTCTCCATTCCCCCAGATGCTGTTGACCATCTGCATGTGGTTAAATATGGCATGACAGTTTGCTCACCCCTAAACTGTTATGCTATCTTCATGAGTGCAGTACCTGCCGAGAGCAAGGCATGTAAATGGCATCATGTAGAAATCTGCATGATGTTTACCTGGTATGCTCATCACACAAACTGAGTGATTCAGAAACGGTAATGAGCTGAGCCCTAATTAACATAATCTTTACACCCAGAATGGTGAATCTACAAGATATAAGTGTGACATTAAACCTAGAATGTCATCTTGCAATGGAAGAAAACTCTTCTAACCAGAAGTTGAGCCCAACTAATGGTGCTTTTGAAGAAATCTTTCCTTCCGAACAAAATACCTACTTAAATAAGGTTAGTGTCACTTCTTACAAATCTGTTATTTTTTACAACCGTAGCATTTGATAGCTTATTACCCTCATACATATAAGGGACATCAGTGTGTCAATACTTAGGTTCATAGGTTCATAGGTTCATAGGTAGGTACTAGGCTATCGGCCCTGGGGCCTATACAAACCCAGCCAAAAAGGTACCCTAGCTTTTGCCACCCCAGAAAATTATTTTCAGGTGCCACTGTCGAGCAGAGCCACAGAGGTGATTCCCTGGGGTGAATTTCCTATTTTCTATCCAATCATCAAGATTTTTCTTGAAGAGTGCTAATGCGGAGCTTTGTTTGATATAGATAGGTAGTTTATTTCAGAGTATGGAAAGTCTCTGGGACAGGACTCTATTCCTCCGGCATGTTCTGTTTATTGTGGTGACAAGGTTTAGGTCCCTAGAGCATGTAGCTCGGAGGGATTGGGATTTCTTTAAGTAGAGCATGTCCAACAGCTCTGGGTTTGACATAGCTTTGTATGTTAGGCAGAGATCACCTCTGAGTAGGCGATATGCGATGGAGTAAATCTGGAGTTTTTTTAGACGGTCTACGTAGAGCATCTGTTTGAAGCCAGTAATCCTCTTTGTGAGGTATTTCTGTGGCCTTTCCAGTTGTTGTAGATGTCTTGTGAGGTACATACCAAAAGGGGCGTTGTACTCTATAATGGGTCTAATGAGTGATGAGTAGAGGGGAACAATGGCCTCTTTTTTCTGGATGAGAAACCTTTTGTGATGAGGTGTGCCACATAGAAGGATTTCCTGACTACTGTAGCGATGTGATTATCAAAGGAGAGACTACTGTCCACCTGTGTCCCAAGGTCTCTTATCACACTTTCGGTGTTAAGTATACTACCGCCTATGTTGTAGTTCATCGGTACAGAGTTTTTACCAAAGGGGATGACAATGCACTTTTTGGCATTGAGCTTGAGGCCATGGCTTTGACACCAGGCATCTGTCTCAGTGAGGCCCTTTTGTAGGATGTCCACATCGTTAGGAGTTTTGATTATGGCTCCTAGTTTGCAGTCATCTCCGAACTTCGTTAGCCAAAGACCTACTGTGTTAGCCTGTACTTCAGAGAAGTAGATACCAAACAGGAGAGGACCCAGGACTGAACCCTGTGGCACTCCACTTGTCACTGGTCTGAAGTCGGATTTGGAGACTTTCACAGTGTGGGTTCTGTCAGTGAGCCAGTTGGCAACCCATCTTGTGACATAGGGATTTATACCTAGTTTAGTGAGTTTATCTATAATTCCAGAGTGGGGGATGGTGTCGAACACCTTGGCAAGATCTAGATAGGCCGTGTGAACCACCTTACCCTTGTCAATGGCTTTGGTGACTGCTTCAAAGAAGTCTAGTACGTTTAGGAGACATGATCTGCCTTTTACAAACCCGAACTGGGTAGGGTCCAGAGTTTGGAGATTACCAATGCTTGTCTTCCCTGTGGTCACATGGATTTCCTCCAGGTGTTCCAGTTTCTTTCCACATTCCAAAGACATGCAATAGGTGGATTGGACACTCTAAAGTGGCCATAGCTGAGAGTGTGAGTGGTGTGAATGAACTACTGCTAGCCCCAAATTCTAATTGCGTTTTTCAAAATTAAATTAAAGGGTACATTACAATTGAACTGAATGTAGTAGCATGCAGTATTGCAGGGGGTAGATATAGCCCTGAGTTCATATTCAGTATAATTTTCAATAGTATTTTTGTGTTATGTGGCTTTCGCACATATCATTAGCCACAATCTTTTTAACAGTGCCATTGTAAAGGTCATGTCTTCTTGCTCATTTTCAGTTAAATACTTGTTTTATTGGGTAATATGGACTCAGTACACATACATGCCTGGTATTTATTTAAAGATTATGGAAACCAACATCTGTCAGACACAAAAACAATATACTTTATGCCATAGTTGGATAATAGTGGTGTAAGGATTAGTAAGTCCTGCAGGAACATGGCTGATAATCACTCAGTTTTCCATACCAGCAGAACTATGTCTAAAAAATAGAGAACAAAACAATAAAGTGCTGAAAGTAGTGGTCCTTCAACATCCACTTGCAAACCAAAATTGATTTATACTGAAAGTGAGGTGGTACTTCATGCTTTCTGTCTCCATGGTCAACAACTTTTTACTGTTTGTGCAGCCAAGCAGTCCTACTGCAACTGTACTTAGACTGAAATAGTCAGCAATATAAATGCAGTGTGTGGTCAAGACATGGCTATGAAATGGTCTGCTGCAGTGACACAGATATGATCTGTGCCGCCACCCACAGGGAAGAAGTTGTGCTAAGAGAATGGCAGGCAACAGGTGGTGGTCTGTTGACCAAACTACCTCTTACAAAGACTGGGTGAGTTCCTGACATCATCCCACAGTGCAATGTTTGATATTGGGATAGACATGAACAGGCCCCATAAAGTTTCAGCTGTGAATATCCCAGTACATAGTCCAGTTTCACAGTATCAATAGCTGCAATTCCTCCTTACCTCTTAGTCACTCTAAAGTTTATTAAACTTGTCTGACTTATGGTATGCATTGGGGAATCCAACTGTCATGATTGTCTGCACAAGTTAAGACCAGGGGTATTAGTTTTTATCCTAGTTTATAGTAAATATATCAGTTTCAGGTGAATATCAGTTGCAGGTGAATTTGTGGTGCTGGATCATACTTACACTGGATTTTTTTTGCTTTGCTTTGTTCTGGTGTATTCATGGGTAATTCTTTATCCATCATCAGCACTATGATACCACCCTTGTCTGACGCTAGAGGCTCCTTAGCCTCTGATATTAATGACAGGGGTGAGGAGGCTCACTCAGTGGGTACAGAGTGCTTGTCTGACACATGAAGTGTGAGCACTGCATCCCTACATAGACCGTGACACAGTCTCTATGCCTGTGAATAATTTAGATACACAAATGTCTGAGAGAGGACAGGGTGATGGGGACACATATATATTCATCATATATTCATCATACATCAGGGAAGTGTGGTGGCATTCAGTAAACAGATGTCTGAGTCTGCCTCTATCATTTGTAGGTAGAGAGGTACACAAATGGGGGTAAGTAATGGTGCTCACCAGAGCTATGATTACCAACCTCCTCCAGAGGTTGGTGTGTCAGTGGCCACAAGCCATTGTATGTGCAGGGCAATTGTGAAGGCACAGCCTAGAGCCATTACATCTATGTGAAAAATAGTGCATACAGCCAAGGCTCTGTAAGAGTGTATGTCCCTTATATGTGATTCATTGAATAGACTTAATGACACAGTAGAATGTACAATGTCTTCTCACATCTGGTCATCTGCTACATCCGCAGATGTTAACCAACATGGCTGTGGACATGTGAGATCCCTCTGCAGCAGTGCTAGCATTTTCAAATCAACATGTATTATAGAGATGTCTACTCCCAAGAGAGGCCACCTTCTTGTTCACAGCCTCTGTTATGCTGGCACATCTTCTAGTAGAAAATGGTTGAGGTCACGTAGCACACCAACATCTAACCAGGGTCATGGTACAGCTAGTGGAGTTCCTGGCAGGACCAGCTTTCATTGGCCGGGGCTTACACAGGAAGATTGAACCCTTTGCCATGCATGCCCTGCACCTGTCCAGTAGGCGGAGCCATAGTCTTGCACCAACTGCTGAAGCTGTGTATGCATCATTTTATTGTAGTGTATCTACTTAACTCTTGCATAGTTATGTTGTAAAGCTATGTGCAATCTACTGTCTCTTTGCTAGTGCTGTCTGGTATGATCATTCCCTGCTGCTGTATCCTGCTCCATTGACTCCTTATCTGTCTCAGCTTTCACTGCCTGCTGTGCTGTTATCTGCTCACCTTGCAAGAGAACATCCAGTTTTAACTGCTTACTGACTATAATACTGTGTAACATTGCACATATAGTTAATATCTTGGCACACATGGGAGGGCCATACTCTAGGGCATCACTGGATAAATGCAGACAGCAAAAAAGCCTTCAGCAGCTCAAACATATGGTCTTTAATGTTTCTAGTTTGCAATAATACATAATTATACATTTGCCTGTTTAACTGTGTGGATTTCTGATAGGTGTCACAAGCTCAGATTATAGGGCATATCGGGCATCACCAAAGAGATGTCCCTGTTGGAAGTCACCCATTGCAAACTGTTGGTACGGTTTACATATGTGACATATATGTGGGGGTCATGAAAACTATCTGGGTGGCCAGACTATACACTGTAGATGATACTATGTGCATTACAGAGCACCTATCTCTTGATGTAGTGATTCCCTTTGCAGTTCACATACTGTAGCTCATTCCCAGTTCACCAGGTGTGGTTTGTATTTCAGTGTGAGTGTAGTCTATGACCTTTAGTTCCTCAGGGAAATAAGCTGTATCATAGAACTCTCACATGGAGTTCCTTCTTTCTTTAGTATGTGGAACCGCATGTGTTCCCCCATATTCTGAAGCATGTTATCAACACGCTGATGAAGTATTCTCAAGGCAAGCATGTCATCAAGAAACTGACTAAGTATTCTCAATGCAGATGCCTGAGATGCCCCAACTGAGTCCCCGGTAGGTCATCTCTGAGGGCACCGTAGCATGCCATTGGGCATAGCAGCTGTAATGAGGTCCTCTTACAGACAGACACTTACTATGGCTGCAGCAGCTCCTAACATAATTCTGTTATCTACTCTGTCTGAACAGGGTCATACAGCCAAGTTCAAATATTAAGTGGGTGCAGCTTTGTTGCAGGATGTTTCAATATATTTGAATGGCTCCACTATTTTATTTTGCCTCATTATCATACATGGTACCTCATTATATGATTATCAGTATAGTATATGGCTAAACATGTTATTTGAACAACCAAATACTGAACCGGAGTGTGAAATAAACACTTGAATTAAGCAATTGCAAATCTATATTTATGTAACTGTATCAATCTTCCATCTGATGAAGTCCAGTAGTACAGTTAATAAAGTTCTACATCAGCTTGACAGAATTGTTTGTACTTTAAACATGTTATTTGGCATAGCCACATTATGTAGCTGTATTGTCTGGCCTGTGTGCAGCTGATCTTTATGCAGATTCACTTAGTATGATATGGTAATGCTTTTTTAATCAGGCCCTAAGTCAATTTTTATTATATTCACCTTTCCCTGTACTTTGCATTCTAGATTACATCTCTCTTCTCAATTTACTGTGTATATCTATCTATAAATATATATATAGATCGTCCTGAGTTGGGTTCCATTAAGTCCAGCTATAAGCAGAGGAAGCTGTATGTATGTGGAGCCCATTGCAATTGATACTATATGGAAGACATATATTTGCACTTGTGTGCTTTTATAAAGCACAGTGTGGCTGAGCCTAATTTGCATAATACGTTTATAAATGAGCCCGATCTTACTCCAGTCTTCCTCAACCCTCCACAGTGGACGTGCTTACCAGCATTTAGCACCAATAAGCCATGTAAACACTGAATTACAATCATTTTTCAGCAACAAAGACATTCACAAATATGACAAAAAAGTCAGTGCCACTGTAATTCATTGCTAAATGTTAAGCAGTATCTTTAATTTTACTGGTAAGACATGCATTTTAAACTATTTCCACTACTTATGGATGACATAGTTGGAAAATGTGTGAAGCGTCATTTTTACTTCTGTGTGTATCAGGGTGTTTACTACTTACAAAAAATGTTTAAAGGAGCAGGACAGTTCAACTAATGAATGAAATGCATTGCCTTACTTATCAGCATGCAGACTCACAGCAAGCACATACATGCATATCTGCCACTACTGCTACTACTGGGGAATAAGTCAGCATAACACAGAAAGTAGGAACAAAATATAGAAAACCACTAGTCAAAACTAGTGTCTAATAAAGAGTCATTCATTGTCTACATTTGCAAAAATTTTCAAAGGATGATAGGCTTCAGTTTGTCATTTTTGTCACAACATTTGATTAAACTTTACAGCATGTTGCATCTGTAGGGAGCAAAACACAGCCAAGACAGCTCCATTAATGAATAGAATCACATCCTGAGAACATATGAGAAACACCTCTGGAAATGGAGGTGCACCAGGCATAAAGTACTTTTTCAGAGAGTAAGTAACTCAAATGAAAAAAAATATATAAACAGTTAAATAAATGTATCAGTTTTATTTTAATAAATAATGTTTTAAACAGTGTTTACAAAAGGATATATATATACTTCAGATTTAATAAACAGTTATATTTTTATGTGACACGTTTATGTGAGATAGATATTCAGAAATTTGTATTCAAACACTATGTAATACCAGTAATTGACCTTTTAAAGAAAAAAAGTCATTCACATAAACACACACACGCACACACACACACACACACACACACACACACACACACACACACACACACACACACACACTTATTCAGCCTCATTCTTGCTCTTATATACACCTATACAGATGTTCATACACGTACACAGCTATACTTATCAGTATTGTGTTGTAATAGGACTGAATAACGTAATGCCTTTTTTTGTCATTATTCAATTTTTCCACCTAGACTAAAATTTTCCTCATCCAGGTGACTCTCTGTATTGCTGGGCTGAGCAAATTGGGAGCAGCAAACATTTTTGAGGCATTAGCCATGCTCTAGAGTGCCACGTTAGCATGCAACTTCCACCAAAGAGCTCATTGTTTTGCTAAGGCCCTGTGAGGGAAAAAACTTCAGTGGTAGAGAGATCTAAAAATCATAAAAGATTACTGCAATGCTGAAACCTTCTGTGATAATGTAGTCTCATTATGTTTCTGAATCTTAAGGGTTTGGGTCTTTAAATAGGCCAATCTTACTTCTGCATGTAGACATTAAAGTATTATGTCAATCCAAAAAAGATTAAAATTACTCGTACCATTTCTAGTAAGTCAGGATTTAACTGATTGTATAATTATATTACAAACAGCAGCAAATATTAACTCATTCACTCCAATGGAGCTCAGGAAGTTTGCACAATAACTTCCAATGGGTGGAGCATAAGCAGAATCAAATTATGTCCTCACATTTCAAACAAGTGTCCATATCTCTGGAACCATAGGGGTTATGAAAGAAGTGTAAATGGCAAACTCTTCAGCATAAGCAATTTGTATAGTGGTAGTATTATTTAGGTTCTAGGTCATAAACAGAATTTTATAAGTCACAGTAAACACAGTAACAATTACATTTATAATATTTTGTAAAGAACTTACAATATTTCAGCAAACAAGTTACACGTACTGTCAATAGCGTTTTATTCATCTAGCTAAGAGCTTTCATAAGAGGCTTAGGAGTTCTATCTGTGTTATTTGTTTTTTGAGATATTTAGAAAAATGTGAAAAATATATCTATATGAATTAATATCATAAAAACATCAGTTAATATCTATTAACCTGCAGTAGACAGAGGTCAAATATTAATACAGTTGAGTTTTATCATTGTGTAAGCTTTAAGATGAAATCTTTTAAAAAGTTGTACATAGCATGGGTTTGGAATTATTGATGCCTAGAGGTGTCAGTAGGAGTTAGCTGCCAATGCCCCTGGGGGGTGTCACTCAGATGTAATAAGAGTAATAATTTTGATTCAGTCAGTACAAAGTTAATCAACTCAGCTAACAGTCATTTACCCTGGATATTAAAGAAAAATGCTTTCTTTAGCTTAGAAATATCTATTTAAAATGTAAAAATATCTGGATTCCCAATGTTTTTCATGAAACTATGAGATAAATTATGAAATCAGTTTTGGAGTATGCTGAAATAGGAGTTTTTGTTTCACAACTAATAAATAGTTCTAAAAGAACAAACTAAGAATGCCCGCTTTTATGTATTCTGTTGCTACCATTAGCAAACTGTATATGACAATATTAGAAAATTGAAGTGACAATTGTTAATGCAAATGTATTGTTTTCAGATGATTTATTTATTTGCATTTGTTTATGACATATTGGCAATCTTACTAACATCAGTCTTTCTCTATTTCAGACAATAAAAGTCTCTGAAGGAATATCTCAACTCAGTTTTAAGGAAAAACAGAGTAATACAAAACTAATAAAACAAAATTTACAATAGTCTATGTTGCAGAAATATATGTATAATTGCATGGTCCATCTCTTACATATTTGGATATTATTTTATCAATCAATTTGAATGACACTGTATGTTTTAACGATAATAGTATTATCAAAAGCACTGAAGAGAAAATCACAAATTGGAATAAATATTTCCTTTCATTTGAGGATGGGTTGAAATTAAAATGATATTATGGCTAAAAGGTTATATATCATACAAAGCACATTTAGAATTCCAACTAAAAATCAAAGTAAAAAATGCATAAGATAATTATGAATTTCATATGATATGATGTCAAAACAAGCTTTGTATAGCTATTAGTAATCATTTTAGGATATGGAAAAGTTGAAGTATAGGATTCCTGACCTGAAAATATGTACTTTAGTATATTTTCTTAAAGTCACTTTTTATTGGTTTGATGAGTCTTACTCTGTAAATATGAAAGAAATGCTTAAAGCAAATGTAATGATTTCTTTATTATGACATAAGTTTCTATTGTTGATAATAAAAAAATGTTATGGGCATTAAATAGCTAATTGAACTTTGATATCCCTACCTCCACAAATTTGGACAATGCAAATATAATATTGAAATGTTTGAAAAACATTACTTAATCAGAGATAGGGAATAATGGAAGGAAGAATACATGGTCATGCCTTTATAGAAAATTCCTTACAGTGAGGAACTTGTTCTAAGAGAATATTCTTAAATCACTGGTCTCCTTTAGACTCCTAATACACTATTGCTTATGTGACAGATGTCATATATATTCCTAGTTATAACCACAGCAACAAAATTATTCAGTGAGAGTGCATAATGTAGACCTATCTGAGCACATATAGCAGCCATCAGATGCGAGTATATTAAACAGATAAAACTAGCTGTATCCATATCAGAGAAGAAAAAACAAAACTAGAAGCAAAACCAAACCACGAATGCAAACCACTTGGCACCACAGGACCCGGAAGCAGGTACACAAAGGCTTTCAAAATAAGCAGTAGAAGAAATCAATCAGCTGCTAGGTCTCCAATAAGATCCTTTAATATGACAAGGCAAAGTTAAAATCACAGTCTCTTCCAAGAGCTTTCACTCGACCACTTGTGAGCTTTTTCAAGGCAAAAAACATGAACTGGAAGTTCATTCACATTAAATACTTCCACAGTCATCACATGACTTCCTGTGGATCTTTCCCAAAAGGAAAATCACCATATAAGACAAATTCTAAAATACATTCTTATTGTCATTAAAAAATGATTCATTTTGTAAAAATGTATTGGTAACTGAATAATCATGTTAAACATAACATTAAATCAATTAAATCAAAATGTTTCCCGCCAAAATGTTAAGAGAGACAATCAGGGATGTGGGCTGTCTCATGCACAGTGTCCATGAGCTACTTCAAAAGCTTCAACTCTCAGAATTCTCACAGAGAAGCTGAAAGCAGCTAGTCTCACCTTTGACCTAGATATCACACTGACACATCACAGATTCAGCAATGACACTCTACCAGGAAATAGAAATGATACAAATGCGACTATGTGAAGGAAAATGAACTCTTTAACATCTAAATGTGAGTTATTTTATATAATTACTTAAATATCTATGTTATAATTAATAAAATATGTCAGTTATAATGAGTTTAAATGATACAGTTTCTTGTAGTAAGTAAATGTCTTATTTTAGAAGGCATAGAAAATGAAACATTTATTTAAGTGTTTTTGAAAATCTACTTAACAGCAGCTTAATAATCTGTGTTAAAAACTTATGTTCCAAACATATACATTACTATAACTCATTTAATTCATCTGAATGACAAGCATAAATAATTTTATAACTCTATACTGGAAGAAATTGTCATGTGATATATTTTAAAGCAGTAGTATAGCATGGTTGTAAAATCTGGTTACTAAAATGTGTTTGCTGTGCATTATTTTGTATAAAGCAAACAGATTTATTGTAGGGACAGCAAGTAAGATGGTGCTCAGTAAGGACACAACTCAGTGAGATCAGATATATATATATATATATATATATATATATGTATATGTGTGTGTGTGTGTGTGTGTGTGTGTGTGTGTGTGTGTGTGTGTGTGTGTGTGTGTGTGTGTGTGTGTGTGTGTGTGTGTGTGTGTGTGTGTGTGTGTGTGTGTGTGTATGTGTGTGTGTGTGTGTGTGTGTGTATATATGTATATATATATATATATATATATATATATATATATATATATATGTATATATATATGTGTGTGTATGTTTGTGTGTATGTATGTATATATATATATATATATATATATATATATATATATATGTGTGTGTGTGTGTGTGTGTGTGTGTGTGTGTGTGTGTGTGTGTGTGCATGTATGTATATATATATATATATATATATATATATGTGTGTGTGTGTGTGTGTGTGTGTGTGTGTGTGTGTGTGTGTGTGTATATATGTGTGTGTGTGTGTGTGTGTGTGTGTGTGTGTGTGTGTGTGTGTGTGTGTATGTATATATGTATATAAGTGTTTCTGAGAATCTGCATAACTATGCAGTATGATTTATAACAATTTCTATGAATACAATATTTTATTCTATTGACAATAATGAGTTTGAGTAAATGCTCATATACAAGCAATTCAAGGTTTTTTTGGAAGCTGTTAATTGCATTTACATGACAGAAAATAGATGCATCTTAATATATGTAATGTCTGAATCATATTAGCCAAAGTTTTTGATTTAAATGAATGTTAGAACTTATTTTTCTCTCCTCTTGATTTCTAACATCAAGATTATTTGAATGCTATTTGAATACAAGTGTTTTATATTACATGGATGTATATAGTAGTATGAACAGTTAAAAAAAAAAAAAAAAAAAAGTTTATTTTAGTTTATATGATGCTGTTTTACCAAATGTGTAGTCTTGTCTTGCTAGATAATTGAATTGAAAACTGTTAACCTCAGTTAAATATAACTAGTATTAAATTGATAAGGTGGTAGCTGAGGTACTGCTGCTTAGGGTAGGGGGTTAACTTGAGTGGTAAATACTACTCTAAGTTGGAGTTTATAACTCCAGGCTGGATGCAAGGTTTAATCCTTACATTATTTTCACTTGTTCATTGTTACTTGTATATAGTTTTGACATCCACAATATATTTTGTACATTCATTGTCACTACAAACAAAATTGAATCCTATACGAAATCCCATAAGAGATTCAATAAATACAGCTATATTTAAAGGTACACCTAAAGGAGGAGATGTAACATTACTTATCTTGTTATTTGTTATTTTGATCATAAGATTCTTAAGTTTTAAAAATGCCAAATGACATCTTTAAAAGGAATTTCTTTAAACATTAATGGATTGAATAATCCATGTAAAAGGGCAAGCCTAATAAGATACATTAATTTACATAAGGCCAACTTAGTCTTCCTGCAAGAAACTCATCTCTTGAAAAAAAAAAAAGATATTGATAAACTAGCCACAAACAAATATACAGTATTGGTTAGTTCAGAGCACACTCAGAAAAAAAGAGGAGTGGCTATTTTATGGAATAAAAGTATGCCCATTCCTAAAACCATTAAGTCTTATCAGGATGACAAAGGAATGTTTTGTATGGTTACAATACAAATTAATGGGAAGACTTACACTTTAATTAATGTATATTGGATACCTGGAATTGGTATTAATACAGTGAAACATCATCTTGATAAGATCATATCATTCTCTATAGGAGATATTATTTTAGCTGGTGACTTTAATTGTATACTACATGAAAGTGATACTAACACTATAGGGAAAAGAAGAATTACATCTAATGCAAAACATTTAAATGATTTTGCTAATTCTTATCATTTGAATGATATTAATAATCAGATAGATTCAAAATCATTACCATACACCTACCACAGATACAAAACTTATTCAAAAATAGATAGGGTCTTTATTTCTAACCAGATGGTAACAGATTTAATTAATTCCAAAATCATTTCATGTCCTATATCTGATCATAATTCAATTGTTTTTGAATTCATGATAAAAAATACTCATAATGTTCAGATCAAAAGGATACCAGCATACTTAACTCAACTAAAAGACTATAAAGAATATATACTTACAGAAGTAAAACATTTTTTAGACATAAATAATACTCCTGAAGTCTCCATTGTTTATGTTTGGGATGCCTTAAAATCATATATATATGGACAAAGTATCAGATGGTATAATAATAAAAGGAAATCTTGGGATAAGGAATTGTTAGATATTCAAAGTAAATTAGACTCTTATAAACATAATAATAAAGAAAATATTATGGACAAGAAAGTTATTGAAGAAATAAACAAACTAAATGAGAAATACAAAGAAATTTTAACTCATAAAGTTAAAATAACTTTATAGAAATACAAGTTTTTGTCTTATTCAATAAGCCCCAAATACTTACATAGACTTAAAAATAAAACAAAAAGGTTGAATAAACAAAACCATATCAAAGAAATCTTTTCTCTAAGGAAAAGAAGAATGTTTCTAGTATACCAGAAATACTAGATGAATTTAGAAATCACTTTCACAAAATTAACCATAATAACATTAACATGGAACCTAAAGATAAAATAAAGGAGTTTATAACCACAAACATGAATAAAAAGCTTAATAAACAACAGATTAAACTATTGGACAAAAGTATTTCATATACAGAGGTTATTACACAAATAAATAAGCTTAAATCAAACAAAGCACCGGGTAATGATGGTATTATACCAGAGATATATAAAATCCTTTCTAAAAGTACATATTCATTAATACATAAGGTTTTTATTTTGGCCCAAACTGAGTTAATAACCCCCATCTTGGCAATATACATTTATTTCGCCAATTTTAAAACCTAATAAAGATCCAACTAGATGTTCTTCATATCGGCCCATCTCATTACTTAATGTTGATTATAAAATGTTTATGAGTATCTTTGCTGATAGATTGAAGACAATCATTCCCGGCATTATAGATATAGATCAGACAGGCTTCATTGTAAATAGAAATACTTTTGATAATATAAGAAGAACTTTAACATTAATAGATTTTGCAAATAGGAAAAAGAAAGACTTAACACTTATTAGTCTTGATATAAGTTCAGCATTTGATTCAGTAAGTTGGGACTATCTGTTTACCTTAATGAAGTGCACAAACTTCTCAGATGCATTTGTAAATCTAATTGAGCATTTATACAAAGGAACATTGGCTTATATTAAGGTAGGAACATATGTTTCACAAAAAATACCCATTCTTAAAGGTACAAAACAAGGATGTCCACTTTCTCCACTATTATTCACTGTAGTAATGGAGCCTTGGGCTAATTTGATCAGAAACAGTACTGACATAGAGGGTTTTGAAATAGATGAAAATACAACATCCAAAATTCAACTTTTTGCAGATGATGTTCTAATTACATCAGCAGGATCTAATTCTTCTATGCAGTCTCTATTTGATAACATGATGAATTTTAAAAGTATTTCTGGTTTAATATTCAATGAAGAAAAATTAAAATACTACCTATATATACACGAAAAATATTCTCATTAGTGATTTTACTAAATATGTACCCAATTCAGGTCAGATAACTTATTTAGGTATAATACTATCTAAAGATATTAAATCTATTTTATATAATAATTATAATACCTGTTTTCTTAATATACAAAATCTTTTTAATACCTGGAATAATATGTTTTTTACTATGGGGGAGAGACTTACAATTATTAAAATGATAATATTCCCCAAGATTTTATACTTAATACAATCAATAATACTTCCACCTACAAAAATAATTATCAAGAAACTGAATACACTAATGTTAAATTTCCTATGGGCACCTAATAGTCCTAGGATTGCATTAAAGAAACATACTAATAACTGGTCTCAAGGGGGTATTTCTTTTCCAGACTTTAATTTATATACTATCTCTTCTATTGTAAAAGTTATTACTTTATTAATAGATCAGTCATATGTCGCAAAATGGAAAGATTATTGGGAGCTAATTAGTATGCACTTCATGAAAATCTCCTTAACACATAAAAATATGATTGTAAATAACTCCATGTTATGGTTACTAAAGGAATTTTGTACTTCACCTATTACACCTAAACATATGGTTTGTTACCCATTAAATATTATTATTAGTTATCGTAACTTTATATTCATGCACCCTAAGTATAGGGAATGGAATTTTATTGTATTCCCTATAATGTATACTCAGGGTATGCTTTTGTCATCTACTTCTGAAGGAACTCATTTAGCTATAGATAATGATCTAAAGTACTGGTATCAGTTGATATCTGATAATAAAGTTAAAAATCTAGATTTCTTAAAACAAGAATTTGATCTAAGAGAAACTTGCTGTTTAGAGGTTTAGACCTTTAGACAACATCTCATTAATAAAATAGAGCTAATGTCTATAACAGTTAAAGAATCTATTCCAACACTGATTAATTACTTGATATTAAATTTACAACATAAAGTTTCTGATAAAGGTAAACTTTCATACATACATAAAATTATCAGACAAGAACCTTTTTACAGTGTAGATTCATACTGGAATTATTTCACTTCTATTAATGGGGACCCACCAAATCAACAAGATAAACAATATATATTGGAATCTGCTTATAGAACTACGTCTTCCATTGTCTGGAGACTTTATACATGGAAATTTTTACATAGATCTTTTTATACACCTTTGATGATGAATAAAATAAATTATAAAGATAATTTATGTAAGAGATGTAATGTAGAAATTAATGCTGACTGGGCTCATATGTTTTATGACTGTATAAAATTGAAAGAATACTGGAAGTCAATTAATGAATTTTGCAGGCTCTTTTACAGATAATTTCATTATTTCTAAATCTCTTATATTATTCAACACACCTGTACCTCAAAGTGTTAAAAAGGTTAAGCTTCCCTTGTTATGGTCTATTCTAGCAGTAGCTAGGAAAATAATAACTAGAAATGGGATTTCAGATACACCTCCTTTGTTCAATGAATTTAAAAATGTTATGAATATAGTGTGCCATATGGAAATAAACACAATTAGGACAAGAACAAATAGAAAAACATCTTATTATATTGTATGGGATAATTTACAAAATTTGTTAAAAAAAATTTAATTTCAATAGCATGGTATTTTAGTTTAATTAATTGATCTGATTGTAGTGGATGTCTTTGTAAATACTTTAGTTGTTTTGTTGAATATTATAATAATACCTATTTTAATTACTTGTATAAAATTGTTATGATATTTCTCTTATATGTTAAAACAATAAACCTGTTTTGAAAAAAAAAAAAAAAAAGAAATAGTGACCTTAGAAACTGGAAGACTACATCTGTTAGCATGAAAGGCCAAAAAAAGCTGTTCTGACTTATAAAAAATTGTTTGTCCTGTACAAGTAGACCAATAGCTGTCAGTGAACATCCAAGGTATGTAGGATGTACTCCCCTCTATTGGAATAGTTGGGGAAGAATGCTGGATGCTAAATACATTGATTTAGGATTGACTCTGTAGCAATCTTGGGCAAGGAGGAGGGGTTCATTCAAGAGAGACTCTGCCATTGTGAAAAGTCATGTAATGAAGAATAACGGTGAGACCTTGTAGTTCTGAGACCCTCCTAGCTTTCATGGTAGCCAACAGAAGGGCCATCTTCAAAGAGAGAAACTTGAAATCACAAGAACTAGCAGCCTCAAAGGGACACCTAGTCAGAGATTGCAGAACCAGCATGAGGTCCCAAGGACGTGAAGGGTCATTAATCGGTGGCTGAAGCAGAAAAAAACACTTCATAAAAGCGTTACAAACCCTACATGAAAAGGTACATTTGGAGCTCTCACGAAAGTTGTTAATTGCCACCAACTGAAGCTTAATAGTGGAAAAACTTGCTCACTCTTGGAAAAGGGAGGACAAAACAAAAGTATATCTGAAACTGAAGCAGAGAAAGGACCCAGATTCCTGCTCCTAGCCCAGATAGAGAACATTTTCCACATTCTCCTGTACACCTTTCTAGTTGAGGGTTTCTGGGAGGCCAGAATGATGCGTTTAATGGGGGATGCTAGCCTGGATTGTTTAATGATCATTGGAACTGGAGAAATCGCGCCATTAGGTGAGGGGTCCAAAGGTTGGTGGATATTTCAGATAAGAACTGAAGAAGGGGAACCATGGTTGATGAGGCCAGAAAGGGGCAATGAGGATAAGGGATGTCCTCAGGCATTGCACTTTCTGCAGTACCTTGGGTATTAAGGGAACAGGAGGGTATGTGCAAAGGAGACCCAGAGGTCAGTCATGGACTAGAGCATCTCTAGGTGAGTCCCACTGAGGGGGGATCAGGGTGAACTACCTGCTGCATTTGTGGTTGACTGGGGAGGCAAAAAGGTAGCAGTGTGGTTGACCCCCATGGTGGAAAATCTGCTTTGCCACTGAAGGATTGAGGGACCACTCATGAGGACTCTAGATAGATCTGCTAAGCCTGTTGGCCAACATGTTGGAATCCCTGGGTATGTGCATTGCAATAAGTTAGTGGATGGTGAACATAGCCCATTCTCACACTCTCATGGTCTCTCTCCGCAATAGGTAAGAATGTGTTCGCCCCTGCTTGTTGACATACCAGACTACTGTCATAATGTCTGTCTGAATTGCAATTGTTCCTAGAGGGAGGTAGTCCTGGAAAGTTTGCAATGATAGAAGAACTGCCCCCAGCTCTGGAATGTTTATATGCAACTTAGTCTCTACTGGGGACCATGTGCCTTGGACAGTCTTCCCCTGAAAGTGCCCCCCCAACCCAGCAGGGAGGTATCCATGGTCACTCTGGCTGTGGGTAGTGGGAGAGAAAAACGCTTGTCTAGAGAGAGAGATCCCATGAATGAAACCACCACTGGAGATGATGTCTGCACACAGGCATCAGTTTTATTGTCATAGACAGGGGATGAAGCAGAGCCAACCATTGGACAGCTAAAGTCCCTTGTAACACATGCATATGGTACCTGGCCAGAGGAATGAGAAAAATGGCTGAGGCCATGGATCCAAAAGCCTGAAGAACCAAATGAACCAGGGGGCACAACAGGTCTAATATCTGTGTGACTTGTTCCCATATCAACTGAATTCTCTGTAGAGGTAAACCTGCAATCTCTGAAACAGAGTCCAACCGAACTCCTATGAACTCCAGTTGTTGAGTGGGGATCAGATTGGATTTCATAAGGTTGATGGTTTCCCCAACTGACAGAAGAGGGGAGCACATACTGAATCACCTGTCTCAGTTGATGCCTCGAAGATGCTGTGAGGAGCTAATCTATATGGAAAGACATGGAACCCCTGCAGATGCAGGTGAGCCTCTACCACCACCATATATTTGGTAAACACCCAGGGCTGTGGTGAGACCAAAGGGTTGGGCTCTGAATTGGTAATCACTGGCTCACAGCCAGAAGTGAAGATGTCTCCTGGAATGCCTATCTATTTTGATGTGATAGCAAGTGTCCTGGAGATCCACAGAGCACATCCAATCATCCTTGTATAAAAGTGGCAGAATAGACTGAACAGAGACCATCCAGAACTTTGATTTCTTCACTGAAAGATTGAGCTCATTGAGATCCAGAATAGGACAAAGGTCCTCCGTCTTTTTTGGCACTAAAAGAAGCAAGAGTAAGTGCCAGATCGTCTTTGTCCTGCTGGGACCTCTTAGATTGCTCTTTTTAGAAGAAGTTGTTGAACTTCTTTGGAAGGCAACTCACCTTGACACCTTGACTTAGTGGAACATCTGGAAGGAAATGTCTTAATGGAGAGGGTTCTGAAAAGGGAATGAAATAGCTCCTGGAAATGATATTTAACACCCACTGATCAGAAGTGATGTTTGTTCAGGCTAGTGGGTGTATGGAAATGCAACCCTTGACTACTTCCAGGGCACAGCAGCCAGGCAATGCTTTAGGAGAACTGATAAGGTGCTTAGAGAAGGGTTGCCTGGAGCAATGATTTTGCAGAACCCCCCCCCCCCCCCAGCCTCAAGGGTGTTGTTATCCATTGAATCCTCTCCCCCTTGCCTCTGGAAGAGGATTTATCAGGACTGCCCTGAAAGGGAAACTGTGCCTTATGGAAACACATCTTCCCCGTTCCCCACTGGGTCTTAGAGAAGGACCTCTGGATAGTAGAAAGTCTGACCACACCACAGATAGTCTTCCCTTCCTACTCATTGTGGTTCAAAGTGTCCTTCAAGGAAGGTCCAAAGAGAGTAGAACCATTAAAGCTGGCATTGGTAAAGGATGTCTTAAAGGGTTCAGTGAGCCCACATAAGCATGACATCGCAAGGCAATGCCTGTACCAGCAGCTTGAGAAGTAACTTCTGTAGCATTGGAAATTAACCTCATAGAGGAATTTGTGAGGGAGGTCAGAGTGGATAGCTTGGGAAACACCTGCTTGAGGTTCACTGCCGGCAACAGCTCTGCAAGGGAGGTGGAAATTTCTTGGACCAAATCCCTTTGGAGGCAAATAAAATGTGCAAAGTAGTTTGTCTGTCTCAGTCCAAAGGTAGCTGAGGCATACGCCAGCCTCCCAAAATGGTCTGTCACCTGGGACTCCCTATTCAGGGGATGGACTGTGGAGCTCTGTTCTGCTAGCTCCTTTCTTGTGGCAACAGCAGCCACTATGGCATTGACTGGGACTCCTTTGCTCCGGAAAAAAATTGTTTCAGGGGGACTAAGGAACTTGTCGGTCCTCTTTGGAACAGGCTCCTCCGTGTCCAGTTCCTTCCAGGCCCTGATAGCAATCAGATCCACTAGCTCATTAGCAGAGGGGACACCCAGGAGGTAGATGGGCTCATCCTGAAGGCCTACTGAAAATGAATATAAATTCACCAAAAACACCAAAGAACAGCAAACTGCAAGTGCACATTTTAATAGCGTTATGGTACCTCGGCTGTAAAACCTTCAAGGAATAACTTACAAGCACTAGTACACCAACTTTATACAATTTACATAATTGACATAATTGACTAATAAGTCACAGTTTAAGACCAATTAAACCCTTAAAGGGTAACCATAGTCACAGTACAAAAAACACAATATACTTAAACAGGAATATTAATCTTTAAATTCAATCCTACTGGTGCTACTAAAGTCGTATAATTCAAAATTAATCTACTTTCTAACTAAAAGTTTTTGTTGAAAATTACCTCCCTCAGACATAAAAGGTATAGCAAGCACATAAAAAAAGTAAACCATCATCTTTACCATCATGTACATTATGAAAGTGTTCAGCTATGGGACTAGCAAAGTGCTTATTGCGAATATCACCCAAATGTTCCAAAATACGGACCTTAATCATACGCTTGGTCTGTCCACTGTACCATTTACAAGGGGAACAGTTACACCCCACTATGTAAACAACCCCACAAGAGTTACAACTAAACCTATCATTAATCAAAAACTTCTAACCATTTCCTAGTTTCAAAAAGAAAATCCTCAGTAAGAAATCAATGCATCTAAAAACCCACAGCATGATGTTCACTCTAGTTCACCTACAAAGATCTGCACAATGTGGAGAAAACTATGCACACTTCTGTCATATGCACCTCATTGTGAATTATTCTTAGAAATAAGACTTTGTTGCATTCAATGTCAACCTGACATGAACAACGAAACATCAGAAGGCAAAGGTATATCAGATCTCTCTGGCATATAGCACTGAAGCAATATCCTAAGGAAATTACATCATAATTGCTGTTGCTGACTGGAAAATTTAGAACAAATTAGTGTTATGAGGTTTTACTCTGCTTTGTATAAATAGTGAACACTTTTTAAAAAACTGGTACATGAGTACAGTAAAACAGTATTAATGCATGTCAGGGTATAACTTTACAAAATAAATGTATGTCCAGAGTGAATTAAAAAACATTAAGTCAAAAGTCACATTATTGTCTTGATAATCATATGATTGATATCAACTGTACTACCCTTCCCACCTACATGCAGCACCATTTGGTTGCTTTCCTGGTCTCCAGTAGTGAAATCAACCTGTGTGAAAATACCATGAGCACCCATCTCACCCCCAAACGATAGGCCTACCCATCATTCCTAAATGCACTATCAAACACCTGAGCTGCTATTCAAACTCAGGGCACCAGGACCATAGACAGGGAGTTACCCCTCTATGATACTGGCAGAGGCAAAAGTAATAACATTTACTGTAGCAAATTAATATGATTTCTTCAGCAGATGTGAAAACTACTTCATTGTGACCTTTATCAACTTTTCTGGTAAGACTTACTCAACAATTTTTACCTACAAAAATCCTTCCCTTGTCTGGTTAGAAACACCCGGTGGTTTTATCCCTTGCAAGTACAAATTAGGACCTGTGAAGATGGATAGGGTCTATATTACATCGCCGAAAAAACTTTCGAGTGAACATCACATCACCAACACCTATTCAGTGAAATCCACTTCCAAGATTCGCTGAATACTTAAAGGGCAAACAAATCCTTACCCAGCAGACCTAAATCAAGCTAAACTAAACTCACCTATGTTGGGGGCGTACCCCCCAACTAAATATACCAAGATTGGACTACAGTGGAGAAAAGGGCAAAATGTGTAATTGGCCAAATATGTCTTTGCCCTGTAAGTATTCAGTGAAACGCAGAAGTAAACTTTGCTGAATACGTGATAACAATGTGCTGTTCACTGGAAAGGTTTCTCTGTGACATAATGTAGACCTGATGGATGTGAACTTTCCTGTTATATCTGCATCCAGCTTGGTGGACATGGGTATCTTCAGGCAATGTCACAATTGCCTTATTTACACTGTCAACCACTTAATTCTCAAAAAGACAAACACAATATGTGTCAGATGTAGTTACACATAGGCACTGCAGGCTAGACTGTCACATACAGGCACAAAAAGCAACAAACAGGTTATCAACATCTCACACACATCACTCACTGCATCCACAAAAGACCACATAAATAGTCCCACATATGCAGTGGTACTCTCATGTAACATATCCAAACCTCAAAGACCTCTCTGGCATAGTCCTCAGAAACTCCAAATGCACACATAAGACAATTCCCATCACAAAAGTCACATCTCACTGTGTCTCAACTACCAAGCCCATAATATGAAACACTCCATGACCCAGTATTCTGGTCATAGGAGACTCCATTGTGAGACACTCTGATGTCCCTCTTACCAGGCTGGATAAGGAGAAGGTTACAGTTAGTTGCCTGTAAGGAGCCAGGATCTACCAGATCACATACACTCTCAGGTCACTTACCACCAAGTACCAGTTTAACTCAGTCATACTCCATGTGGGCATGAATGATCTGAGACATGCCACCTTGTACTATATGAAGACAGATATGATTGAGCTCTCAGAATATGTGTCACAGGCAGGTATAAGCTTAGCACTAAGCAGCACTCTATTGTCTCCAAGGATGAAGCCATAACACCAGCAGAAAATGATTGACTTTAACAATTAGCTTTGCTTCTGAAGTCATTCCAAAGGGGTCCAATACTTGCCAGCCTGGGAAGACATGGTTGACAGTCTATGCTGCTATACCAGGGATAGTCTTCTATCACCTCTAGGCTTTCAGATAGTGACTAAAACTTTATCTTTTATTTTATTTATTTATTTATTTTATCCACCTGTATAGTGAATTTTTTTAGGCAGTGCCAAACACAGAGACCTTCCAACATAAAAAAGCTGCTTAGGGCAAGTTAAAGGTGTTACTGCTCAATGCCAGGATTCTCAACAAGAAACTGCATTCTCTAGAACCTCTCCTCACCCTGGAGAATGCTGCCATCTTTGCAGTTACTGAAACATGGTTCAAAGTCATGGAAAGCACTCTGGCAGTGAGTGGTTATAATGTGTTCCATATGTTCCATACACCCATTGAATATGAAAGAGCAAAATACAGAAGTGTATCTATCTACATAAGGGATAAGCACACTTCAAGTTTATTCAAACAATATGACATACTTGAGCTACTCCATGTTGAACTAACCATGGAAAATATCCATCACCATATTCTTGCTAGTTACAGGTCCCCCATTATGAACCAGGAAACCTTACATCATACCCGAAGTTACTAGAATCACTCACCATCCAGCCCAATACCATACTCATGGATGATTTTAACTATCCCTCCATTAGATGGGAGGCATACATGACCACTAACATGCAGGCCCAAAGATTTCTTAACTTTGCAAATTCAAATACCCAGGAGAAGCTAGTCTGCACTCCCATAAGGGGAACAAATATCCTAGATCTGGTACTCACAAATATGGGAGAGCCTTGCACCCCCAACTCCAGTGTGATGTCCTCACTGGTAGCATCAGATCACAAAGCAGTCTCCCTTGAAATAAAGGTAAAACTAGTCCCACACCTCTCAACCTCCTAGTGCAAGAAATCTGGACAAAGCCAAAAATAATGGTGGGGACAAAGGCCCAAAAATAGGGACAGATTTTAAAAGTTACTCTTATAAACTTAGAAAGTTGCTAGAATAGCAGGCTTTGGATTCGCATGTATTTTGTAAAGGCTATGAAGTGTGAACTTAAAATGCCTGTTATTATTTAGTGAATGTAATTCTCCATGACATCTCAGAGAGGTAAAAATCTAGACAGTTGAGAGGTATGACTATTTCCCCCACCTAACCCCAAAAACTTTAAGAACTTCTCTAAGATAAATTATCCCTTTAAGGGATGGCATAGCTAGTTGTTACGCTCCCCCAAATCTAGAAAACACAGAAACCTATGGAGAGGTATACACAAAAGCCTTGTATGAACAAATAAATTACTGCATAGAAATGCCAGTACCAGACCAAAATAATCTTAGGTCAAAGTGGAAAAACAAGCCACCCCAGTGGATAACTGGTATTAATAGGTTATACAACAAAAGAAAGAAAATCCTGTCAAGAAGTTAGAGGAAATATTGACAACAGAGGAATGAGTCTCTCATTAGTCTAAACAAGCAAATCAGGAAACCAGTCAAGTGTCAGAAAGCAGACTTTGAGGTAAAAAATAGCCTCCAAAGCTAAGGATAACTATAAGGCATTTTTCAGTTTTGTCTGGAGTCTCAAGGGCAACACCCAACAATGTGCTGAGTTAGTTGTAGACGTCATCACATATACTCAGCCAGAATATAGCAAATCTGCTGGCTGACAAATTCAGCTCAAATTTCACCTCCCCATCACCTCCAGTTCTCTCCAAAGAAATACCCTCCGCCATACTTCTCAGCTGTACCGAATTCCTCAGTATTTACTAGTTTTCAAGGCAAAACAATGGGGTTCCATGAATTTCCAAGGAGACCCTTCAATTCCTGATTTTTTATTATTTACAGTTTTAAGTTATGCTGACATCATCACACATTGCCAGCCTATCCTGCACCATCATCAACATGCAGGGGCATACATGATGAGATCAACTTAGTGAGATTGCCTGTCAGACTCAGTGACTGGGGCAGGAGAATTAAAAAAATAAAAGCAAAGTTTAGAGACAGTTGTTTTCAGCCATGGCACAGCCCACCATTGAGAGAGGAATCCTTATTTAATGTGAAGGTTGCCTTACGTACTTTTCTCCCTAGTTAGAATATACTATACAGAACATGAATTCCATAAGAAACCAACGCAAACTACAACAAGCGTATGTTTGTATCTGTCAAAGTAATGTAGGTAGAAATGGAACAACCTACAAGGTAGCATCACTTTTTTATTATTATTTTTAAATAAACTATTCCAATTCGCTACTGAATGATGATGCTGATTGTGTAGTCAAACAGCCGTCAGTGTAAGCTGGGACTGAGTACCGGGATTTCTATGAATTAATGCTGCTACAAGAATTCTTTGAAACTGTGTGTTGTGTGTCCAAATCCTAAAGAACGAGAAAAGGACTGGATTTATATGAGGGATGGGGGTGGTTGACATGCAGCTTGATATGGAGAAATTAAACCAAGAAGAAAATATTTAGCTATAAAAAGATATTGTTGGAGATGGGTTGTGCTTTGCCAAATGCAGACTACGTCGATTTACACCTAGTGAGGCTTGGGACATGCATAGCAAGCTTTTCTGAGAGGTTTGATTTTTGAAGTTCTGTGTACTATGACCTCAGAAACTAAGCATATCACCTCTCATTGTCTTCATAAATATGACCAGTACAGAGAGCACTGAAATAGTTTACTTTCTGTGCATTTTTAAATCATTTTTAGGTAATGATATGCTCAGAAACATATTTTAGTTTTTCCTTCTTTGAATTAATACTTAAACTATAAAACAAGTGTAGCATTTCTGCTAACCTGCAGTTACTTAACAGAATGAGACATTTATAATAAACAAGTTGGATCATTTTTCGTGGTCGCATCATCAGTGTGTGTGTGTGTGTGTGTGTGTGTGTGTGTGTGTGTGTGTGTGTGTGTGTGTGTGTGTGTGTGTGTGTGTGTGTGTGTGTGTGTGTGTGTGTGTGTGTGTGTGTGTGTGTGTGTGTGTGTTCAGCCACAGAACTGTAGGCTTTACATCTCATTAACTCCTACACCATTATGATGACTCACTTAAATGCAAAACAGAATGAGAAAAAAAAATCACTGCATTTTATTTACCTTCTCAAAAACACAAATAGCTGCTGTGATCATGTAAGTCGGAATACAACATACTAAATTGGTTGTTTCTACTCGGTCCCTTGTACAATGCACATCAGGTAATGAAACCCTAAGCTGTTGAGCGGCTCTCAACTCTAACCATGGGTCTGCATATTTATATGGCTATAGCATGTGCAGTGTTCTCCTTCAAATCTCTTACCTGTCCCCCTTAAAATATATTTACATGTAACATTTTTTTATAACAGCAACAGTTAGTTTCTAAAACCCACTTGCATCTCTTACTTGTACAAAAACTGTTTTAGTTGTAATCTAACATTTTAATTTTGCAAGCCATCCTGCTCTCCCTTTGCTCAAAGTGTACATTCCTTAAACTGATGTGTTCCTTACCTTTGCACACCACCCCTTACTTTTTTGACTGTACCAGTTTTGACAGTCCCAGAATTCCTTTGCTTCCCTTGGAAAATAAAAGACTTCTTCCTTGTAGTTCTGATGGGAAATGTGGACCACCAAGGTTAACAACAAAGAAGAATGCATCTCATAAAGGCTAGGTAAAAATTCTTTATCAAGTTAACAGCTGCCATCTATGACTTAATTTTAATAAAGCATGTTCACCTTTCGTTTATAGAGTGCCTTTTTTTCAACAATGCAGCCATTCATGGTCATTTTGAGCCTGTTTTTTGCCGATGTATAAGACGTAAATAGACTACCATACTGAACTATAAAGTGGTGAAATTACAATGCAGTCATTTGTTTTAGTTGTGCTTATTTATTTTTGACACCATAGCTTTTGAGTAATGAAGGCATCAAAGGTGTGATTTAACTGGAGGCACAACAACATACAAAAAAAATGCACCACCTAAACTGTAGGTGGAAATATTTTATTAAGTTGAGAGCTTTTACCTTTCAAAGTAAAACATACCTGTCAATCTCTCAGAGCAAGAAATCTGGGCAGAGCCAAAATTAATAGTGGAGTGGGACAAAGGCCCAAAAATAGGGACAAATTTGAAATAATGCAACTGTAAACTCAGATAGTTGCAAGAATAACATATTTTGCATTATTATGTATTTTCTGAAGGATATGAAGTCTGAAATTCAAATGTCTGATATTATTTATTATTATTTAGTGACTTCAATCTTCATGTCGATATCCCACAATGGCATTGGAGTGGGTGGAGTTACATGATTATGCATGCAAATTTTATGTTAATCAGCACCCCAGTTTTGGCCAGTTGTATCTACTTTTCATGGCCCTTTGTTGCGATTTTGGATGTTTCTAGGTTGAGAGGTATGCCCGCCACCACTCCACCAATTATCATCAAAGAACAGGGCTCTCTAAAGTAAAAAAAAACTGACAATATAGCAGATTGCCTTTTAAACAGCTTAAATCAGGACTTATCAGGACTATTAGGCTCTATGTTTTACCACAGTATCTGGACTGGTTTTGTACAAAAGATTGGAGGACAACAACTGTTGTCCCTCTGCATAAAATGGAACAATCTACTGACCTAAGTAATTGCAGACCCATAGGTTTGACTAGTCTTATATGTAAGGCCATGGAAAGAATAATCATGGAAATGATAAATAATGACATAGGAAACCTGAAAACACTGGACCCGACCCAAAACAGCTTTGTCAAGGGCAGGTCATGGCTACTGATTCTGGTGGATTTCTTTGAGAAAGTAACTAAGGCCATGGATGAGGGTAAAACAGTACATACCACCTACACTGACCTGGCCAAGGCGTTGGACACAATTCCCAACTCAGATATTATAAATAAACTCACAAAACTGGGTTTAAATCCCTACATCACCAGATGGATAGCCAATTGGCTTATGGACAGAGCACATGTGGTTAAAGATGATGAATCCAGATCCAGGAAGAGGACAGTTACTAGTGGTGCGTCTCAGGGCTTGGAGCCGGGAACATTGCTGTTCAGAATATGCTTCTCTGAAGTCAAGGGTGATATGGAAGCCCTCTGGATGACCACGTTTGCCAGTAACTGCAAGCTGGGGGAAATCAATGGATCCTCCGACAGTGTAGATATACTACAGAAAGGTCTAGATCAGACAAATGATTGGTGCCAGAACCATGGCTTACAACTAAATTCAAAAAAATGTGCTATCGTACCCTTCAAGGAGTCAAAAAAAACTTGCAAATTACAACTTAAATAGCATACCCCTAAGAGTAGACTCAGTGGTGGGAGTTCTAGGCACATAGGTAGACAGTAGCCTGAACTTTGACTGCTGTGTGTCCACATTGGTGAGGAAGTCCTTATATGTGGCACAACTTATAAGTAAAGGTATTACATCTAGATCTAAGACTGTTATATTCCCATTGTACTCAACCTGCATTAGACCAATAATCAAGTACAAATGCATCATTTGGCATGCACTTAGAGCAGCTGGAGTGACCTCATATGTTCCTCACAAAGAAATTACAGAGTGAACAATATGTCTTATACTCTGTCTCCTACCAACTATTGAGGGGTGACCTATGCCTAACCTCCAAGGCACTCACAAATCTAGCCCTGATGGAGTTGTTATACATTCACAGGTCAAGCAGCATAAGGGTCACCCAATCTAGGGATTTAAGCTTAGTTAGTGACTCAAACAAAATGTGCAGAAGTGATAGGTATATGTCTCAGAGATTGCCCCTTCTTTGGAACAGGCTTCCTACTCAAGTTAAGCAAAGCTCTTCCCTGGCTCTCCTCAAATGCAGTTTGGCTCAATGGATGGGAAATCATACATTCACACCTGAATAGAGCCTATATCCCTTATAGACAGGGGCAGTCTGTAAGATACTCAAGAAATAGGCACAAACCCATGCCATCCTTTTGCTCCTAGGGGCCATATATTAGTAAAATCAGGTTATATTGGCTAGGCTTGTAAGAGCTCTTAAGCTTTAGCCTGGTAATCTCCTATGAGCCTATAAACGTATTAGACTCATGACAGGCCTTGCATATAGAGCCTTTTTTGGTAACAGTGGCCACCTTGCAATACTCCATTTCCTTTGACAGGAGTGACATGGACATATAAGGAAGTATGCGACAAACCCAAGACCCAACAGCATACAAGTGGGAACTGATGGGATTCAAGCCAAGTATCTTGACTTGCAGTTTAACACTTTGCTTTTTTCCTCAGTTAAAGAAATATAAATTAAAGTAACAATAATTTCAGTATTCAGCATTGCATGTGTAAATGATTCTTAGACTCCTCTTATTAGTGCCTTACAGAGACCGACTAAAGTCCTTGTCACTATACTCAGCATCATATAGACTTCTTGGGGGTGACTTATGCCTGGCTTACAGAGCTATCTCCAGCCCAAACCTAATGAATTTGCTGCACATCCATAAATCAAATGGAACTAGAGTTAGCCATTCCAGGGACCTAAATATGGCCTGTGACTTGAATAGGACATGCTGGAGGGACAGATTTGTCTCCCAGCAATTGCTGCATCTTTGGAATAGGCTGCCAATTCAAGTGAGGCAGAGCAACTCTATGACACTGTTCAAAAGGAACCCAGATGAGGGGATGGGGCACCATAAATTCTTAAAAGGGATAGTGCCCAAAATGTTCTGGACATGGGCAGTCATTGCTAAATACAATTTATTTATTATTTGTTGACCAGGAAAGTCCAACTAGGACAGAGCCTATTTTCAACAGAGGCCCAAGGAGAAACACTCCAGACATGTCTTTGGAATGTGGGGGGGAAACCAGAGTACCCAAAGGAGATCCACACATACATAAGGAGGACATGCAGATTCCACACAGAAGGCACCCCAGCCAAGAATCA